>NC_067483.1:3675000-3975000 GCF_947179515.1 Apodemus sylvaticus | reverse complement strand
CTCTTGAGCCTTATTCTCCTGAATTTCTTTAAGTGAATTTTGTGTTTCCATTATACGGGTTTCTAGCTTATTCATGTTCCCCTGTATTTCTTTGACAGATTCATTTATGTCCTTTTTGTGTTCTTCTAGCAGCATCATGACCAGTGATTTTAAATCCAAATCTTGTTTTTCTGTTGTGTTGGCATAACCAGGACTTGCTGATGTTGGAGAGTTTGGTTCAGATGCTGCCATATTGCCTAGGTTTCTGTTAGTAAAGTTCCTCTGTTTTCCCTTTGCCATCTTGTTCTCTGGTGTTAGTTGGTCTTGTCTCTGTAACACACAAGCCCATAGACATACAAAAACAACAGTTAACTGGAGGGTGGTAATTGATTTTTTTTTTTTACCAAGTGTGTAACTAGATACTGACTATAATCAAGAATATATTAAGTAGAAAGATAGTTCAGGCTTTCTTTTACTTTGTAATTATTCTAATTTAATTACAAATGTACTTTTCATAATTTTACACAAAACAATGTATTCAAATTGACAAGATTCCTTAATCACGCAGGGCATATACACACACTTCTGAGCATGTCTAAGAGTGGAACTCTGGGCTGAACATGTTGAAGTGGAAACGCCCTCCTAATATGTAGTTGGCAGCAGACAAGGTGCTGGGGTGTACATCAGAATAAGAAGAAGAAAGAGGCACAAAGCAGCATTCATCTCTTTGCTGTCTGAATGGAGATAATATATAACTAACTGCCTCAAACTCCTACTGCTATACCTCACTCACAATCACATTCAAAGTTGTATTGTAAACCATTTTGTGTGCATGTACATATTAAGAACAGCTATACAGATACACTTAAACAGATATACCCAGATGCATATGTACATAATGTATACATACATGCACATATCAATATATGTATATACATATATGCATATAAATACAGGTGTCCTTTATTTTATTAGTTTAATTTCTCTAAAATTTTCATGCTCTTCAAACTATTCTAGAGCAGTAATTTGGTTCTTCCAGGAAAGATACATGGATATAAATGATCACATAAGTAGTTCTTATTTCTAATATTTTGAAAATATTTTCAGATATGTAATTAGTCTCCCACCAAGTTTGATTACATTAAAGTCTTAGAATGAATCATAACAAATGGTTTTTAAGCTGCACGTGGTGATGCACACCTGTAATCCCTGCCCTTGGGAGGCAGAGGCAGGCGGATTTCTTAGTTCGAGGCCAGCCTGATCTACAAATTGAGTTCCAGTATGGCTAGGACTACACAGAGGAAACCTGCCTTGAAAAAACAACAACAACAAAAACCAGCAACAATAACAACAACAACAAAACCCAAATGGGTTTTAAAAATAAGTCCCAAGAGATAGATCAGCAAATAAAAGACCTTGTTGATTTTATGAAATACCAAAATCCATCTTTCAGAACCCTGGGTCATAAACACTTGTAATGCCAGTTTGAAGGGATTAATGTCCCTTTATGATCTCTGTAGGCATTAGGCATACATACAGGAAAGCACTCATACACATAAAGAAATTTAAAAAGAGCAAAAATAGAATTCATAAGGTAGATAGTAGTGATATAAATTGGTGCACCTCTTTTATTAACTGCTAATTATTAGAAACAGAATATTTAAATAGGAAATCATTTTTGTTAACCTTGGTGGAACTCAGATAAGTGGTTAAAATTTCTGTAATTAGGAAGGTAATTTTTCTGAGCCATTCCCACTGCTTAGAGAATACATGTATTGAGAGAATCAGGACATAAAGCTTGTGGAACTTTGTTTTCATGATTTTTTTTTTTTTGGTTTTTATGTGATGGAACATCCAAATTTTTAACTTCTGAGAAATTCAAAGTCTTTATTTATAAAGTATAAGTTTAGTCTCTAGGAAAACTCAGCAGGTAAAGGAGGTTGCCATCAACTTTGACAGCCTAAGCTCAATCCCCAATGCCCATTTAGTGTAAGGAAGAAAATAACTCCAGTAAGTTGTGCTTTGATCTCCAAATATGGGCCATTAGGGCAGGTGTGTATAAATATAAGAATATGTATACAAAATTACTGATACATAAATAAACAATTAGTGAAATATTAAATATGTCTCAACTTATGGAGTTGCTCTGTGTGGCAAGTACTGTTAGAGCTTGAGATGAGTTAGAAATATAATATTTCAAAGACCTTCACCTGGGCTAGCTGACAGTGACTGGAGGAGACAGTAGTATAAAAATTGTAAACAAAAAGCATAAAAGCAGAGTGCCAGGAGAACAGGTTGAAAAGGTGAATATATACACTGAAGGAAATGAGGATGAGGACACTTCTAGAGATGGGTACTGTGCTCTATGAGACTCATCCATATTATTCACATTTATGAAAGACAGAAACTTATATTTTTGATCTTCTCTATAGTCAATAGTTATTTTCTTTGCCTATATAACACATTTTTAGAAAATAAATCTTAGTTATATAGAGACAGCCTTTAAAAACCCTATCTATTCCTTTGGAGAATGTAGTAGAGAGCCGCATTACATCAATCAGTGCAGGTACAAAAGTCTGTATTAGTCTGAGTTTACTTTTATCCACTGACACATAAGGGTGGAACTGGTGGTGGTATATCTTGATAGTTAAATTGATGTCTTTTAGATTCACCATGGAATCCTTTTAGGTATGTTTATGATATTCTTCCACAAGGATTTGTGTGAACAGGAAATATGTCCTTTAAAGGGAAGGAACACTTTTCATCAACAGTGGCCCTAGAATAAATTTAAAATGACAAAAATGAGGTAATCTTCCCATGCTTCTTAACTTTGAAATATTGTGACCTGACTTTCTCACTATGATGGACCAAACACTGGATCTCTGAGTCAGAGTGAATCACTTTCACTTTTGATTTCTTTATTCAACTTTTTATTTTATTATAGCCACAAGACATCTATCACAGAGCCATTCCATATTCTCAGCTACATGATGACATCAATCAGATCTATTGTTATTGCTACTATGGAAAAGTAATAAAGGATTTCATGATAATCAAACACATAACCAGTGATTAATTAATGGCTATTAAGAATTATTTCATTCATCTTGTTCTTCCTCTGAAAGCATTTTATACCAAAGCCAGGTTGGAAAACGTGTGTACTGTCCAGGACTGCCTTGTACTTTTGAAAGAAATAGTCCCCATGAATTGAGGACTGCATTGCCACTCTTGCAAGAAGTGTTCCTAGGTGCCTCTCATTCTCAGCAATCAGTTTTCAGCTGTCATCCTATCTAAAACTTTACAAAGGCTTATTTCCCTCCATTTGAGTTAAACCTGCATTCACTCAAACCCACAGATCAACTTCTGTATATATTTTCTGACACAATTGTTTAGTTTTTCTTTTGGTTCAGGTTTTACACCTAATTAAGACAAACTTCAAACTAATTAACCTCTGCAGGTGTCCCATGAGTTTAGATTGCCTGCAGCCTGGGCAGTAGCTGAATTGCATCTGGGTATAAATAATAAGTTATTCATTGATTCACCAGATCCAATTCCTCCAAGGCATTCTCTTAACAGGCTCCTAGTAACAAATAATAGAAAAAAATCTTGTGAACAGTGTTCATCATTGCGAATGACTGAACGGTTTACAATACTTTAACTGTCCTAATAATGAGACTAAACTGAAAAAAAAAGAACCTATTAATGTATGGAAATAGATTTTGCACTGTAAAAACTTCAATAACTTATAAAAGGGATGTTATGCAACTGTTAGCCATATCACAGGTTCAGAATTGGACTCTGATTTTTGAAAAAGAAAGTAGTTAGAAAGCTAAATGATGTCCTTGAACCTTGAAGTTTTTATCTATCTATCTATCTTTTTATCTATCTATCTAGTGTGTGTGTGTGTGTGTGTGTGTGTGTGTGTGTGTGTGTGTGTGTTAGGGTTTCAAGTATTCCAAAATGGCCTTGAACTTGTTACGTGAGAATGGCATGAGACTTTGTATTTCTGTCTCTGGCTGCAGCAGATCCTCTGCCAAAGGGCTCCATACACAAATAGCTCCAGGAGAGAGCAAGCCTTCCAGGAGTGCAGAAAGGGAGTTCAGGTAGGACCACCACTGCTGCACAAAGGAAACCACCAGGAAAACTCAGGACACAGGAACTGAGTGGCTGCATGGGACAGGATTCTTAGGATTTCCATCTGTGCCCAGAGCTGTTCCCGGGCCACAGAGGTACATAAACAAAAAATGCCATGCAAGAGCTGGTCTCCAAGTTGTGCCTACAAACCTGAAAGCACAGGTAAGGCCACCACATCACTTCAAATTCCTGGCCCAAGAGGGACCTACACAGAGCCATCAAGACACAGGAACTAAGGAACAGCTGGGGCCAGGAGACTTTTACTTTCTTTATGCACCAATGCTCAGCTAGGAAGATATAGGAGACTGAGTCAAGGATGTCCCTAATGTACTCAGAGTTGAAAAGCAAGAAAATCTGTCTCAAACAGGTGAATGGTAAAGGGTAAGACCCTATATTGTCCTTTTCCCACTACATGCAACATGATGAGAGTATCCTTTCACACACATACATATACCAATACACAATACACAAATCTACATATACATATATGAAAAAATGTCTAGGTTGTGTTTACAAACCATAGCAAAGTCTTTGGCATTGTACTAATTTAATAAAAATATTTAAAATATCTTATTCTTTAATAATTTTGGAAACTCCATACAGTTAGGCTCATATTGTGTTTCCCAGAGGGTAAATATGAGTCCTTGTTTAGCAGTAGTAACCATAAAATTTGTGAGAAATGCATACATAAAATCTGTGTAGATTCCATAAGAAGGATTAGCCAAACAAGTCTAGACATTAAACTTAATGTGGATTACAGAAAGAATTTAAAAAATGCAAATTAGTTGCCTTATGGCTCAAATAAGAGTTCCATATCATTGTTCGGTGTATGCAGAATTGGACGATGAGTCAGCTGGTAAAACATTGGCCTCTCAAGCAGTGAGGCCTTAGTTGGAGACTTCAAAATGTACCTTAAGTGCCAGTTGTGACAGCACACATATGTTAATCATTGAACTGAGAACCTTGCCTACTTATATGTCTCAAGTTCAATGAGAGTCCCAGGCTTATGAAAAAAAGTGAAATTCATACTAGGGATAACATCGAAAATTGTCCTCTGGCCTCCATGTGCACATGCATATATAGGTACAAACCTGAAAACACATACCAGCTGCAAACAAGTATTTGGTATTTTAAAGTGAAACATGATTATATGACATTCCTGTGATGTATATACAGTGGAAGCTCATTGAACCATATTCAATCAAATAGCCATGATCACTGAATCTGTGAATACTTAGCCGTGGCAGGGAAACCACAGGTTAGGTTATTTCTAGAAACTCATCACAATTTTCTTAAAATAGCAACATGCAATTTTCTTTCTTCTCTTTTTCTACTTCAAAACATTGCTAAATATTTCACAGTCCAGACATAAGTTGTGTGTGGTCCTACACATACAATCTTAGCATTCACAGTCTTAGAGGACAGAATCTTAATGGAGTATCTTAAATCTTTATACTTGACCCATGAAAGCTTTGCAGACAACAAGAGAACCCAGCTTGGAAACACATCCCACAAATCCCTTCCTAACCTTTTTCCCCTGGAGCACAGTGAGCAAGAGTGGCTTGAGGTGGCCCTGAGAACTGCAACCCATTGTCAGTGAGATCTGCCTGAGCCATAGCCAACAGAGTTTCATAACCTGACCTTCATTGTCTGTCCCATGACTCTGCCTTCCTTACCGGGAAATCCTGCTATTATCAGGATTATGCACACAAAACCAGGGAAAATGAGATTCCTATAGAACAATACAAAAACAAAATCATCAAGAGCCAGGGCATAATAGCAAAACCAGAACCCATCTATCTTTGCTATAGTAAGCATTGGGTATACTAAAGAAAGTGAAGCACAAGCAGATGATTATAAATCCAATCTCATAATAACGATAGAGGTGTTTAATGCAAAAATGAATAAGTCCCTAAAAGAAGTACAGAACATAGAGGCATTAAAAGAGGAAGCAAGTAAATATAATGAAATACGAGAAAATAAAAGCAAACTGGGGAAGGATATGAATGAAAGTGTCTAAGACATGAAAATGAAAGTAGAAGCAATGTAGAAAAAATAAACTGAGGCAATCATGGAAATGGAAAACCAAGGAAAGAGAACAGGACTTACAGACATAATCATCACCAAACAATTCAAGAAAAGGTAGCAAGGACCTCAGGTATTGAAGATAAAATAGGAGAAATTGATGCATCAGTCAAAGAAAATGCAAAATCTAAATATGTTGACTATAGAAAGACTCTAGGAAATTTGGGAACCTATAAAAAATGAAACCTAAGAGATGGAAGAGAAGATTCCTGTTGTTGACTGACACCCCTACCCCCACATAAGAACACCCCCCCAAGAGAATAGATGCTACCATTTTGCCCCTGCCTGCCAACTCTCTCATATTATTGTGGTAACATGACTGCCAATAATTGACACCATAAAATAACTTAAGAACAAAACCAAGCTGATTACATATCCTGTTCTATACTTCCTGAAGTTTATAAATCTTGAGGAATTCCACAAAATTTTATTAGGACCCATCAAGTTAAAGTCAGTATGAACTGCTATAACTTGAGTAAGAGCTGACTAGCTGGCAGAATCTCCTGAACCTGTATATGAGCTCATTATAGGTTTTGTGGCTGATAGTGAAGAATATTACAATAACCAAAAAGTTACAATTATAATACTCATCCTTTGTTATCTAAATGTTCTGAAATTCCCCTGCTGACTGACTATCTGGCTATCACCCTCCTTACCACATTCTGGACCAATCAACTTATATGTTAAGTAATAATGCTTTCTCTAGTAAGCCAAAATGTAGTACTGTTCTGCTCATTAACTTTAAAGTTTTGAACCTGGTTTTCTTTATAAAAAGCCTGCAGCAGACTGGAACTAAAATTAGGTCATTCCTTTTTTGTTGTTGTTCCTAATCTGATCAGTATCAGGGTGTGCCATCAATAAAACATCTCTGTTTGACTGAAATCATTATCCATGTGGTTTGTCTCAAAATTCCTAGAACACTTGGTGTGCTATTTAGGAAGCTCCCTACCTTCAATCATTCCTCCATTACTGTCACTGAATTGACCCAACACAACTGGGCTCTATGTTAGTAGGTAAGATTTTTTACCTGTACCTGCACAGTTCTTTTCCTAGGGTCTTTTTGGTGGTGCCTTTTTGAGAGACCCAATAGTGTAACACCTGTTTCCTTAGGTCTGAGGCTAGAAGATTTTCTGACTTCTCTTGGCGAAATGAAATAGTACAATCTGCCTCTTTGCACTTGAGCATGGTTGGGACTCTAATTGAAGAGGTTGTGCACTGCTCTATTGGAATTCAGTTTTGTTTGTTTTGTTCCTTTTAGTTTCTTTGACACCTCTCTCCTCTGTGTTTCAATCCTTCACTCTGAGATATCTGAGTACATTTGGTGGGATGTCTGGGTCTCATCTCATTTCATCCCAACTCTATTGTTCCTGGTGCGCTGGTCTGCACATGTCTGTCAGTTAATTTCTGTAGTTTTGTTTTAGTGTGGTGCTTGATCTCTGCTCTGTGTTTCATATTAAGAGGAAAATGATTATTTCTTTACCTGATATCTGTTCACTCCTTGACATAGCTTTAACTCATACCAAAGATTTTTAGGAGGGAAAAAATATTAGCCAGAATTGGAACAACCAAACTTAATAAACTATCCTTGGAACCTTGGAGCTGAGTCTAACACTTCTGGAAAAACTACACCAAAAACCACTTGTCTATATAAGTGACTCATAAAGGGGCCAGCAGCTTCTTGTCATCTTACCCTCTTTACTAAGGAAGCTGATGGCTAACCATACAAAAGTCTCTGTGCTTGTAAGAATTGGATTCAGGTGCTTCTCACTTGAAGTGACAGCTGCTAAAAATAAGAAAGCGTTTGTCTGCCTATTCTAAATATATAAATGCATGTGGCCACTCCATGTTTGTTTCTTGTCTGTTTGTAGTCATGTATCTGCTCTGCTTCTGAACATGGCTGCTTGGGAAGTTTAACTGTGTTTATTCCAGTCTGCACTGGGGTGGGTACCAGGCTGTGGTGAAGTGCTGAGTTGCCACTCCAGTGGTGCGAAAGCTCAGTCTGAGATGTGGTAAGCTTGAACCTGGTTTGGGGTTCTCCAGGTGTGAAAGGGCTGCGGCTGTGGGGTGATCATATGTTTGGACACCCAGGCACCACTAGGAGTCACAGAGAGCAGAGAATGGAGTCTGGGGCCCAATTGGCTGGGAACAGTATTTCACCTTGGGTGGTGGCTAGGGTGTGGGTTAGAGGAGCCCCAACTTGTCTCATGCTGTCATTAGTTTTATGGTGGCAGGATTGATGTCCGTTGTGGCTGGGAGTACAGAGAGGCCTTGTACTGGAGAATAGGCTGCAGCTGTGTAGGCAAAGGCTTCTCCATGGCTCCCCATTGTGGATCTTGATGAAAAGAAGCAGACCATGGTTCTTAACAGCTTATTTTCATGGTGGTAAATAGAAGACTAAAACCATATTCCTTTTCTCGGGGTAGGCTTAAGAATAAATACCTTTTGCAGGTAGGAATGCCAGGGAAGGGAAGCTTATTAGCAATGCCCTCTGGGCCTCTACATAACTCATAGCATTTTCTCAAAAAGATGTATTCTCCCTTCTAGTTCTTTACTTCAGCCTAATTATCAAACTTTACAGCTAACATCCATATATAAGCAAATACATACCATATTTGTTTATTTTTGGATCTGGATTGTCTCTTTCAGGATAACATTTTAAATTAATTATTCTTGAACCTATGAATTTCATTATCTAATTATTAATAACTGAATATTTTTGTTATGTAAATGCCTCTCCTCTTTAATCACATGCTTACATTAGCAGACATCAATTTTGCTTTCACTTTTCAGATATAATGAATATACTAGCATTGAATATGGTTGTGTATGTGTCTTTGTATTAGGATGTAGAGTATTTTGAGTATCTGGCAAATAATGATCTATGAGGTTGCTATGTAACTCTATTTCCAGATGTCTAAAATATCTCCACACTGATTTACATAGAGAGTATAAAAGTTTTCACTATCAGAAATGGGTACCTTTTCTCATAATCTTTACCAAAATGTGCAATTATTTTAACCTATTTTCTTGGCCATTCTCAGTGGTGAATGAAGAAATATAGAAATGATTTTGGTTTGCATTTTCGTGAAGTGTAAGGATGTTGAACATTTTATTTATTTCTTCATGATTTCCTGTTCATCTTCTGAGAGATCTTTGTTTACATTTGTGTACCATTTCTAACTGGGATACTTGATTCCTTTATGTCCAAATGTTTGAGTTCTTCATAAATCTTAGTTATTAGTCCTCTATCATATTTATTGTTGGTAAAAACATTTTCATATTTTGTAGCCTTTTTCTTATTTTGAATTATGGTGTTATTTGAAATAAAGTAGCTTTTCATTTTAAAGAATTTTCAATTATTAAATATTGGTCAGAGTGCCTATGCTATCCACATTCAATTAAGAAAAAATTCCTAGGCAACAATGATAAAGACTATTTCTAACATTAATACATATTAGATTCAGGGTATCTGGCCATATGTTGAGATATTTAATCCATTGTGAGTTCAGTTTTTATGGATGGTTTTAAATATGATTCTATCTACATTCTTCTACATTTAACTATCTAGTATGAACATAATAAATTGATGAAGGAGTGTCTTTTTCCAGTATATATTTCTGTTATTTTTATTAAAAAAAACCCAAAGCAACAAAAACTATAAAAACAAACAAACAAACAAGCAAGAAATAATCAACATCCAAAAAAGGTGTGAGCAAGTGTATGTTTATGCCCATGTCTTCAGTTTCATGCCATTTATAATATTTCTGTTTTTAGGCCATTGCCATAATACATTTATGACTATAGTTTAATAATACAATGTGAGATCAGGAATATTTATATCTCTAACAGTTTAGGTACTCTTGATTCTCTTGATATTTCCTGAATATTTAGGTATATCTTTTATATGAAGCTGCAAATTGCCTTTTCAACTTCTATGAAGAATTGTGTTTGGATTTTCAATGGTATTACATTGAATTCGAAGTATGTAGTTTACATAGTTTATGTATCAGGATACTTGTGGCCTCATGAAAATTTGGTAATGTTCTTTCTATTTTTTTCTGGGATAAACTTTCTAGCATGAAAAGTGCTGTAATGAACTCATCCACTCTGACTCTGTGAGGAACAATATGTAATTTTAGTTTTTATGGTGTTGTTTTTATAAACTTATTTGACCTTGAGTTTGATCCATAGCTATTTAGAATTACAGTATATAGTTGGACTTTTCCTTTGATGGGTTATTTTTTCATATGATACTACTTATGCTTTTAATATTCTATGTGAGAATTCACTTCTAAATGTATTGTGCTTCATTGAATGCCATAAAAATCAATTCACCAGTTTTACTTTTGCATGTTACTTTTTTGTATGTGAGCATTTTGTGCTTTAAATTTAAAACTTTCACCATAACCTAATATGCTGCACCAGTTGCTATCCAGCTGGTGTTTAGGAATGATGCAAAATCATTAAGGGGTAGAGACTAGACAGGGAAAACAGGGCTTTGGTTTTGGGGCATAAAGAGCTACAGTTCCACCCTATTGCCTTTTCAGATGCTGCTTCATCACAGTAGGTACAGTGTGATCAGCTGGACTTCTCTTTCTGCTGCCATGTCCTTTCTAACTAGGCCACCAATGAAATAACAATTAAAATTACTCTATTCTCCTTTTGGTTGCTTATGTGTGGATATTTTATCATATGAATTAAAAGAAAGTAATTTTAAAATATGTTTTATTTTTAATTAATTAGGCCAAGGTTGTAGATAAATGTAGAAGTTGTTTCTTTTTTATATGGACATCCAAACAGCATTTATTAGTGACAGTGCTCTTTATGATCAAGTGAAATTGACACACTTGTGGAGAAGGAACAATGTGGAAGTAGGACTAATATCACCATACTATTTCAAAGTAATCAAACTAAGCCAATAGCCATTTAAATTCAATTGAATATGAAACATCCTCACCTCTAGAAACTGTAAGCTCTTTTCACAATACTTACTCAAGATTATTCATCTATATATTGTATCATTAGTAAATATGATACTATGAGGCAGAGTAGTAGACAATTTTAATATACAGGCTGAGACCCCACTTTAAAAATCTGATCTTGAATTTGTGATCAAGGCACCTGAGTCCTAAGATTATGCATTTCACACCTGGCCTAGATTCATAATTTTTATGCATTTATATTATTAATGTGAGTTTCTTCTTTTGCAAATGAAAAACCTACTTTTTCATTTGTTCATTTATTTGTTTTTACTACAGGCCTTTATTTCTTCAATTGATTTTAAAATAAAAACTAAGGTCTCTTCTTTATAATCTGTCTGTCTCACTATTTATTCAAGGTTTGGTTCATGTTACATTTACATCAAAAAAACTTTAATTTAAATTGTCATTCAGTGTTTTAGGATGAGTGGATTCATGTACAAAGTCTTGATTGAGATATTTGTTCATTGGTTTCTTTTGTATTTTCTTTCTCTTGTTTATTGAAATATATCTGCGCTGTTCCATTGGTTTCTGAGAAGTTGCCTGCTTACCTCTTTAGCACAGTACTCATGTGTTAAGAAATATCAAATTTTCACATATATCGATGAAACCAGAAAAAAAATCATCCTTGAGTGAGGTAGATAAATCAGCATTGAAAAACAAATAGACTAGATTTTTCCAACTATTTTCTTAATTTAAGATAATCATGTATTTGTTCCTATAGTTCTTTAAAGTGGTTTTTTATTAAACATTCCCAATACCATATTAAGGAATGTCCCCTCTGTTTCATTCACTTGTATTATTGATCTGACAAAAGCATAAACTAATACAGAGTTTATTTTCATTCACAGTTCCAAGTTATATTTTATCGGGGCATGAACATAACAGAAACATAGGCATAAGACATTTGCTCACATTATTCCTTCAGTCTGGTGTAGATAGAGAGATTTATTGCTGTTCAATTCTACTTCTTTTTTATATTCAGTTCAGGATCTCCATCCAAGAAATGTTATAGGAGTTGTTATAAGAGTCACAGACTCTCCCTTAGAGGCATGAAGTATTTTTCTTATACTTTGGGTTTCTCAGGCTATAATACTGACTCATATCAGCCACATTATCAAACACGATGAAATAGAAAATAGGAAGGCTGTGGTGTACTTTTTTCTTTTTATTTTATTTCTTTGTTCTAATGTTGGATATGTATCCTTGGATGTACAGCTACAGTTCTCAGAGTTTCCTCTCAAAACTTTAATTTTCTTTTCTAACTTGTAGTAATCTTGAGACTTCCATGACAAGAAGTGATAGAATTTGCAATAATTACTAATTCCTGAATCCTCAGTTGTTCTATTTGCTTCTGGGCTCACTGTTTATACATGTAAAATGATCTGGTAAATAATTTTTGATTTAGGATTTTTTTTATGTTTATTTAAATTTCCTAAGGAAAATCTGAGTGATACAATATTTATTACTTCCCATTATATTTTAAATGAAGTATAAATCTTGATCTATGGAAAACCTTACACACCTGTTTTCATCCATCTTTTACATATCTTCCTCATTATCATTGTCTAATAGTATAGCTTTAATTCTTTTTGTACTGTAGTTTTAAAAATATCCTTATGCAGTACCTTAAGTAACATCTACAAAAATATTGGTAGCCATAGCATCTGTTTTTTTAAAGGCTACTTCCTTGCATTGCTGTGCTGGGGAAACAAATGAACCAAGGAAAATACTAGTTAAAATATATTAAGAACAATACAATTGACTCCATGTTTTGACATAGACTCTAAAACTCCTAAATTTACATAATAGGTAGAAACTTTTTTTTGAAACAATTGAATATACATCCTGAAAATTAAATTCAGTAAGCAGCATTTTACCTTTTATTACTTTGACAATACTATTTGTACAGTGGAAATTTATTTGCATAATTTACATATGTGTATTCTGAGCTTTATCTTTCCTTACTATATATCTACATTTTGAATCTGTCTGAGAGGCTGGATCTTATGAATTCATTTAAGCCGTCCTTAGCATACACAAGCAAATGTTGATTTAATAACAATGGCAAAGTACTAGGAAAGACAACGTCTTGGAAACTGTCAGCCTATCATCATGATTTAGACACAATTTTATATACCACTGTAGTAGGTTTATGTTAAAATTCAGGAAAAATAAATGTCTGGATGTAATACATTCCCAAAATGATTTACATGAAAGGTGGGCTTTTGGAAAAACTGAAACTGTAAAATAACTAATTTGTATGACAGATAAAAAAAGGCCTACAGGATAAAGTTAATAATAATGAAGATGCTTTAGCAAATTTTATCTGTGGGACTATTTTTCGATGCATGAATCTTGTTACCATAGAAACACACATGAACCTGCGTCCAGCTTTTATTATTCTGTAAAATGAAATTGAATTGTGAAGCTGAAGCAAGTGCTTGATTCTTTCAATATTGTCCCTGTCATGAGTGCTTAGTTCAAAAGCTGGTCTAGTCTTGAATCTCTACTCTGGCACATTATAACCATAAACAGAGGCGTATCACTGATTTAATATTCTCAACATTTGATAACAACGAGAAACAATAAACTATTTTGCAAATACGAAATCAGACATGAAATGCTCAAAGTTTTAATTGATGCTATTCTAAACACATCTACACTAATAGACCTGTTAGCAGAACTCACTTTTCCTTTCTGGATAGACAACTTTCTTTTGTGAAAGCCCTATATTTATAGTAGAGAACAAGCTAATCTGAAAGAATATTGAGAGTGATGATTCATTAACATAGGTATCTAATTACTAATAAATGTATAATTATTTATCATAAAACTGTTGATTTCATTGGTTTATTAATATCTAATAAAATCCTTGATGTTTGTGTATAAACCTATTTGCCTTCATTTCTTATGTTATGAGTATTTCATTTCTTATGTTATGAGTGGGTTAAAAAGCCCACTTTAGAGTAAAATGTGATAACATTGATTGGTAGGTGAAAGATAGGGGTTTGGAGAAACGCAAATTTCTAATTTGTCTTTCCATTCATTAAGTTTGTATGATTATCCCGATATCCCCCAAAGAAGGAATGGATACAGAATATGTGGTATATATACACAACGGCTATGCAGCTGTTAAAAACAATGAATTCATGAAATTCTTAGACACATGGATGGAACTGGAGAATATCATCCTTAGTGAGGTAACCAAATCACAAAAGAACACTCATGGTATTCATTCATTGATAAGTAGGTGTTTTCCTAGAAGCTTGGAATACCCAAGAGACAATTCACATATCAATTGAATGCCCAAAAATGAGGAAGAACAAAGAATGGATCCTTTGGTCCTTAGTATAAAGGGGAAAAATACCCACAGGAGATTAAAAAGCCAAAGGTTGAGCAGAGTTTGAGGGAAAGACCATCCAGAGACTACCCTACACAGAGATGTATCTTATATACAATTACAAAACCCTGACATTATTGTGGCTTCCCACAACTGCTGGCTGACCAGAGCCAGATATAACTATCACCTGGGAGACTCTCCTAGTGCATGTCAAATTCAGAGGCTACACTCTCAGCCAGCCATTGAACTGAGCACAGGGTCCCCAATGGGGGAGTTAGAGAAAGGACCTAAGGAACTGAAGGGGTTTGCAGTGCCATAGAAGAAACAACAATATGAGTCACCCAGTAATCCCAGAGCACCCAGGAACAAAGCCATCAACCTAAGAGTACACATGGAATTACCCATGTCTCCAGACTGATAGGTAGCAGAGGATGGTCTTATTAGTCACCAATAGGAAGAGATGCTTTTGGTCCTGTAAAGACATGATGCTGCAGTGTAGAGGAATGCCAGACCAGGGAAGCCGGGAAGCGTTGATTGCGGAAGGGGGGGTGGCTTATGGGGTTTACAGGGGAGGGGGGAACCAGGAAATAGGACAATATTGAAAAGGAAATAAAGAATATACCTAATTAAAAAATAAAAATAAATAAATAAATGAAAGTTGGGAAAAAAAGTTTGTTTGATTAGCTTCAAGGAGTAAGCATTCAAGGGATCTGTCTTTGGTAGAAAGAAAGAATGTTAAGTGTTAAATTCAGAGTGTTTTGTGTTGCCATCTGTCTTAGTTTCTTTTTCTTATCTCTGACACAAACAAGTTAAGTAGGAAAGGGTTTCTTCGGGCTTGTAGTTGGAAAATAGAGTCTATTTCCCTAAGAAAATCAAAGCAGCAGAAGGTGGAAGTAGCTAATTATTTGTCATTCCCAATTGGGAAGCAGAGAATAAAAAATGCATCCCAATTCTCAACTCTCTTCCTCTATCTTATATAAATCAGAATCCCTCTCCCAAGACATGGTTCTTGTCACAGTTAGGATGACTCTCCTCACATCAATGAAAAAACAAAATCCATTCTCATTTTCCTGGAGGACATAGAATTAGCTAAGAAATTCTCAGTTAGCACTAGCCATACCATCATGAATAACGAGATTAACTGTGACAACAGTCCTCATGAAAGGAGTAAGATAGCTGGGAATTTCGGGCTTTAATATGTATTTTGGATAGGATTAAGTTTTTCTCGGGAATTTTTTTGCAAAGATACCACTCTTTTGTGAAAGTCTTTTCAACCATAAAGTACTTTGCCTGAATGTATTTTCTCTCCCACCTTTGACTTTGTTTCCACCCCACAGTGTACAAAAAAAGATGAAGGAATAATTACTTTTAGTTCTGAGAGGAGTAACCGCCACATATGAAACTTTCTTGAATCCCAAATACCAAATATTTGCCCTATAGGAGACTTTGTCCTTTAAAAAAAAATCAAAAACACATGATGTACTGGATAATTTGCCTTCAGAAAAGTCAATGGTTATACTAAAGTAGAAACACGTATGGATCCTATTACGATTACCAACAGATGTTCTGAGTGATCGTGTGGAGAACAGAAGAAAGGAGCTAGTCTGACAGGGTGTTTTATTTAATTTTATTTTTAATTTTATTTTTAATATTTTTTAGAAGACCGACCAAAAATGAGGAGTTTTGCCTCTTATCATTGGACAGAATTGGCAGTATTATCATATTGGTTTGTTTGTTTCAGTTCTTGCACCCCTCAAGGCAAAAAAAAGGTTGGGGACATTGATTCATGATTCAGTTTCTTGCAATTTTTCTTTTCCTTATCTGTAAAAATCCAAGTGAGCATTCCTTCTTGGAAACACTATGTGAGGACAAGACTAAAACTTCAGTAAGACACCTATGAAGGGGAGGTATATAAAGGCCTTTTGAGTGGAGCAGTTAGGAGTGCATTGAGTAACTCACTGCCCATGCTTCAAGCCCATAAATCTCTACTATCTCCTTATTAGAGAATCTCAAAGGTACTCCTTTCCTGGAATCCTCTCTCAAAATACAGGAACTCTGTTTACATCCATTGTTTTACATTTTATCTACCACCAAACTCTTTCTAAAATTCTGTCTTAGGGGACATGAAATTCATTGAAGTGTTCATGTGGAAAAGTTTCCAGAAGCCACTGATGAGGGGTGGGTTGATGATCATTGATTACCACCTAAATTCAGAAGGCCCCCTTCACACCCAGTAACATTGAGCACAGTAATATTCCTTCATAAAAGGACAAAGACTCATGATGGTTCTCCTTTTCCTGAAGACAGTTTCCCATGAAATACAGATAGGGAATATATTAATCAGTTCTCATCTTTTTCTGAGGAAATAAAGGTTGTTAATGACTGAGATGTTTTCTTCATATTTTCCAAAGTAAACCATTTATCTGGGCCTCCTTAACTAAACATAGCATACTGTTACTTTAAGCTAGAGTATGTAGAATTTTGAACACAAAACAAAACGAATAACATCTGTAACTCCATGAATAATTTAAGTGCCAAAGAGCATATAAATAACTGACAGCAGATCTCAGAAATAATGTCAAGGAGTGACATTGACTTTTGCAGAGTCTGTTTCTCTCTCAGATATGATCCTTCCTTAGTTGCTGGATTATGTTAGGATCTCATAAGGAGGTTATCAGTAAAGCAGCCAAAATCTTGACTTCTTAGTGGAGCTGCCTTAGGCTATCCTGATGGAATTATATCACAAAGGCTATATTTTTAAGTCATGGCAAAGACATATTTGACTCTCAGAAAATTCTGTTCAGCAGCAGATCTCCTCCATTAACATGATTCTGTATTTGCATACTACCTGACAAACGCTAAAACTATAAGATAATACAAGTAATTTTAACTTTGCAGAGAACTTTCTTTGAGTTTTTGCTAAAAAATGAGGCGGCAAAGAGTTTCTAAGAACGAAACTCTACTCTGCTCAACATTGAAGATATGTTTACCACAGGGCAATAAATCTATTGACCTGAATACAAGTGCACCAATTTTGTTATTTTTTTTTCTTTATAAATTATTCCCATCTAGAAAAGAACCTTTACTTTCTTGCTTAAATTCACTGCATTGTTCCAGAAGGGAACTTTAAGTACTTTTCAACCAGAAAAGTGGTGAGGAATCCTGTTAATATTAAGCCTGTGGCTTTTAGTCTCTGGCCAGTCATTGTTTTCATTCTGGGCTGATGGGACATATGGGGAGGGGGGAACTGGGAATTGGGAAATAATTTGGAATGTAAACAAAGAATATAGAATATTATAAAAATAAAATAAAAAATAATTAAAGTAAAAAAATAATCTTTAAAACATTCTTTATTTACAGATATGATAATCTGGGAATTCAGTACATATTGCCCTGAAACAAAGACAATAAACCAATTCTATTCTGTTCTGTTCTGTTCTATTCTATTCTACTCTACTCTACTCTACTCTACTCTACTCTACTCTACTCTACTCTACTCTATTCTATTCTATTCTATTCTATTCTATTCTATTCTATTCTATTCTATTCTAGTCAACTCTAGTCAATTCTATTCTTGTCAATTGTATCCTTTTCAGTTCAATTTAGTTCTGTTCAGTACATTTGAACTCAATACAATGACTACATGGGTCATCCTAGTTTTAGCTCCTTTAACCATTACAGCTTATTTGAATGTCCAGTACATGGTTTAAAATACTCATTGTATAATTACAAGTTAATGAATCCTTGATATCATCTGCGCTAGATAAAATCTGTATTTTAAAGTTGTCATTGAGCAAAGTAGCCATTAACAGTGTATTCTTCTTAGTTAGGGCTAAGTATTGCTGTGATGGAATACCATCATTAAAGGCAACTTGAGAAAGTAAGGGTTTATTTACTTCATAGTTCCATATAACTATTCAGCAACAAATCTTATTTGGGCAAAAACTCAAACAAAGAAATTATTGATATACAAGAGCTTATGGTAAATCCATGAGACGTACATGCTCAATTTAGCTTGCCTAGCCTGTAGAAGCCAGGAACAGGATCACATGGACTGCTCTGCACTCAATGGGTTGTGGCCCTGACATCAATCATTAACAAAGGAAATGTCCTACAGCCTAATATTATAGAAGCATTTTCTCAATTGAAATTTCCTACATTCAGGTAACTCTAGCTTATGTCAAATTGACATAAAATTAACCAGCACAGTATGTGGATATAGAGAAAAACTATTATGAAAATATCTCTTACATTCTAAGAGACTGGAGCTTTTGTAGTGCTCCACTGCCAGAGTTTAAAAAGGAGAAGGGATGGAGAAAAGAAGGTTTATGAGACATATGGGGAGGGGGGATCTGGGAAAGGGGAAATCATTTGGAATGTAAACAAAGAATATAGAAAATAAAAATATTTAAAAAATGTACCTTGAGATTCCTTAACACTGATGTCCTACTGTTGGCTGAGCCTCTTTGCTTAACCTCCATTTAAGAGAATGAAACAAGTAGCCTCACTTGCTTTGAGTTTCCCATATAAGTTATACTGACAATATTAAATAATGCATACTTTATATTAAGCATATTTCATGTACTTTTTAAAAAATTTTTTTATTCGATATAATTTATTTACATTTCAAATGATTTCCCCTATTCTAGCCCCCCACTCCCCGGAAGTCCCATAAGCCCCCTTCTCTTCCCCTGTCCTCCCACCCACCCCTTCCCACTTCCCCATTCTGGTTTTGCCGAATACTGCTTCACCTAGTCTTTCCAGAACAAGGGGCCACTCCTCCTTTCTTCTTGTACCTCATTTGATGTGTGGATTATGTTTTGGATATTCCAGTTTTCTAGGTTAATATCCGCTTATTAGTGAGTGCATACCATGATTCACCTTTTGAGTCTGGGTTACCTCACTTAGTATGATGTTCTCTAGCTCCATCCATTTGCCTAAGAATTTCATGAATTCATTGTTTCTAATGGCTGAATATACTCCATTATGTAGATATACCACATTTTTTGCATCCACTCTTCTGTTGAGGGATACCTGGGTTCTTTCCAGCATAACCTGAGAGCAAAACATTTGTATGCATGTATGTATGTATGTATATAATAAGTGCTGAAAATCGCAAAAAGTTGAAAAATATTCACCATAAATTCTGAAAGCAACATATAAATATTTCTTGATTTTGTTAATTTGTTTTTTATCTGGACGATGGGGACTTCCTTGTGAAACTCTGTTAAAGACCTCTGTGAGGTATACTAGTTATTTTCTTCATGATGCTATCAGATCAGAGAAAAACATAGTGCAACAGTACAAAAACCTCATTGTTGGATATTTGAGATTCACTCACCATACTATGACCTTCCAAATGCACTGAAAACTGGCTTCTTCAATTCCTGCATCTACTAGCAGCTTCTTTGTAAGTTCAAGTTGGCTCTAATCTACAACTGTACTTCCTAGTCATTTCAGGGTAAAAGCATCTATAAAAATATTTTCATTTTTATTACACCTGGGTTTCTACCTCCATCACTAGCTTAATCCAGGCTCCCTTCTGAGACCCTGATCAGGTCACATGGTCAAGACCTCCAATTTCTCTCCTTGACTCCTTCAATCCTGGTGTTTGTACTCTAAATGAGGCTGCAATGTCACTTATTACCTCTCTAGTAATTCTAGTCCTACTGTAGAATATCAAGCTTCAGCTTCTCTTCATGTCCTCTTTAGGCCTTCAAATCTAGTACATGTTGTATTTGACATTACAAAGTTCTTCTGTCATCAAGAGATGAAATCTTGTCAGGATCTGGAATACAGCTTCTATCTATGTACTGATATGGAAAACAGGTTTGAAGATGATATTGCCTCAGTGATGCCAGAATCATTTGTATCAGGTCTGATGCTTCTGCCAAACTTGACTATCCTTGAATCTTCCAGCAAAGCAATGGTTCACTTTAATGATTTGGTTGTTGTGTTAAGCACAGCTTGTTCTTCATTTCCATTTGAACAGAGTCACAGATTTTTAAGTCAAAATATTTAACTCTTCCAATAAACTATTTAAGGAATTATTGAAGCTTCTCTATAAATTATCACAAACTTGGTCTTTATTTTCCTCTGCATTTTCCTCAACACTCTCCATTCTCCAAATTTCCAAAGAACATAACCCTGAGTTCTGAGCACTAAATTGTTTTTGCAGCTAAAATCTTAATGCCAACAAAATCCTCCCCAAAACAGGTAGTCGGTCTGTGAGAGAATTATTCCATGTAGTACCTTACAGCAAATGTTTCTGTCATAGTTTGAGTTTTTATTTCTATGATAAAACACCAAGATGAAAAGCAAGTAGAAAAGAACATTTTTTTTTTTAGGATAGAAATGAAAGAAAGGCATGGAATTGCTAGTTTGCTCAACCTGCATTATGTATATGAGGAAAATTTGGTCTGTGGGATGCATTTTCTCATACCATTCATTAATCAAGAGAATACTTCATGGACTTGTCTATAGGCTAATCATATGGAGATTTACTTAATTCTTACTCCTTCTTCCAACTACGTTAATTACAAACTAAGAGGACAAAATCCAAAGCATTAGAGGAGGTTAAGACTCTTTTCACTGCTCTTCAGAAACTCATTAGTATGTTGTTCACCCTCCCTCTCTTTCTACATATCACCTTTCTGATATCACTG
Source organism: Apodemus sylvaticus (assembly GCF_947179515.1). Classification (NCBI taxonomy): domain Eukaryota; kingdom Metazoa; phylum Chordata; class Mammalia; order Rodentia; family Muridae; genus Apodemus; species Apodemus sylvaticus. The sequence continues at coordinate 3,953,815 of NC_067483.1, read as the reverse complement.
TTTGGCAAGAGCAGTTCACCATATGTAGCAGGAAAGACATATCCCTGCTCATTATTCATTGGCATTTAAGAATGTCCTTTTTATGCTTTCCACAATCCATAGTCATCATTCTGCTAAAGTTATCACCCTTTGTTGCCTAGTTCATGCTCCATCATCAGAATGTGAACTCGCCAAGGTTAAAATCCACCGTTTTATCTTCATCCACAGTACTCTATACAAAATAATGAAATACATATTGAAAGAAAATCAAGACTTCTTTGCATATCCATTAGGAATGGGAATGGTCAGCCATATGCAAAAAAAACCACCCTCTACCCACATAGGCACTCATGCAAACAGACATACACTTATGAACATAAACATTTTTTATCTCCTTTCCTCTCCCTTTTTCTCCCCCTGCCCTCCTACACACACTCTGTATCCTCTATTTTCTCCTTGGGAACAGTAAAGAATTCCAAATAAATAAATAAAACTATTTATAATAATTCTTAAAGGTTTCCTCCATAAGAGCAATGCTATCACTAACTCAGTTTACTTTTAAAGCTAGGACAGTTTATCTCTTTTATTTCATTGCTACAAATTACTTTGGATGGGTAACAGTGAATATGTTTGAAGGATGGTTGTGCTGAGGAGGCACTATTGAATAAAATAAAAGAAAATGAAAAGACAAAACATTCGGGCCAAATTCAGAAAACACTTACCTTAGAACCATTTAGGTCTCTCCTTGTGATTTTTTTTAAATTTTCCGATTGGCTGAAGCATTCATTTGAACACTTAGTTAATATAATTGGTGGTACTGTTCTTTTCAGATTGAGGAGGTGTGACGTTATTGGATAAAGTTTGTCAATGAAAGCAGGCTTTGTGAGTTTATAGACTTGCCCTTCATTCAGTGTGTGTCTCTTTTTCATGATTTTAGTTTAATATTTGATATTTTAATGTTCTTTTTCAGCCACCACTGAAGCTATTAGCTTTCATGTTTTCTGCCAAAATAAACTCTTTTCTATGAGTTGTTATCTGTAATGTTGGTCAGTCACAATAACATTAATCTAGCTAATTTATGCCCAGAGGCAATGTTGGTGCATCCTCCTCTAATTTCTGTCTTGGAGATACTGACAAGGTTCTCTTAGAATATTGTTTTCCCTTTGGGAATAAGTCTAATTTCTTTGCTCAATTGTAGGTTTTGAAAATCCCATATCCTCAATGAGAAAATTCTTTCTACATAGGTTTTGCCAAGGACCAGCCCCAGGCTAGAGAGGAGATGTGATGGAAGGAGTATTTGGGAGCCTCAAGAAGATGTTTCTAGGTTCCAATCAGTGCGTTGAGATACCTCCAGGGAGGGCCCAGTGGACATCAAGGGAGTTAGGGTATCAAAAAGGATCTCAAAAGTGTCAGGTTAAAATAGTAGGGGGGGGGGGGTATCCCAGGTTCAGAACAGGGCCAAGCAAAGGAGGATCACCCGGTCTCAGTCAGTTGCTCAGGTCAATTTAGACAAGGTCTCTTTATTTTATTAGATATTTTCTTTATTTACATTTTATCCCCATTCCTCAAATACTGTGCAAAAAGCCACCATCCCATCCCTGTCCCCCTGCTTAATATCCCATCCACATTTAAGGTTCTTGTATTTTCCCTACTTGTGCTGAACTTGGAGACAATACATACAACAGAACTTCCAATTAGTCTCAAATATCTCAGCCAATCTCTGATTTACCTTAGAAACAAAAGCAGGACCATTATCTGATCCAATTACCTTGGGCACTCAGGATCTTGGCAAGATATTTTCTAATATCACATTAGGTACCATGGTAGCTGTTTCAAAGTTGGTGGGGAAAACTTCAACCCATCCATAGAAAGTATCTACCAACACCGGAAGGTATTTGTAACCATATTTCCCTGGCTTAACTTCTGTAAAATCAACCTATCAATACATCCAGGCCATTCTTCCATAGGACTTTTGCCCTGTTTATTTTTGGCCACATAAGCATTCACCTGCTGACACAATTTACACTGTGCTACTTTCTCTCTGCCCCAGAACTTGTGGTGTATTATATATATGTTAATTTCCTTAACTGCTTGTACAGGCTTTTTAACTCCTAAATGAGTCCATCTGTGCTTTTTGCCTTATAAGTCTTTTGCTTACATTCTGGAGAGTATAGTTTTTTTCTTTTTGGGGGTGCCCTACTGCCCTTCCTTCTCTAGGTAATAGTAGTTAGGGTGGTAAGCAATTTGAGTCCTTTCTTCTTCAGTACATTTTAAGTGAAGCCATCCCTTTGTTCACTCTCAATTCCTACAGGGTGTCTCTTGCAGGCCTATAACTGGGATAGGCTTCTGCCTAGCTATTTCTCAAGCCACTTGACCTTCCTGCTTATTGTTTTAGACCACTAGTCTCTTCCCTTCTGCTGTCCTGGGTGAAGAATAATACTCACAGTCACTGGCTTTTTCAGGGCATCCAAGAAGTTCAAGAATTCCTGCTTGTTTATTTCTTTCCCCATGATGTGAGCAGTCCTCTCTCTTAGTAAATAGCATTGTGGATGTGGGCTGAGGTAAAGGCATACAAGCTATCAGCGTAGATGTTGATCTTTATGCCTACTCAATGTGCAAGCGTTGGTCAGAGCTATCAGCTCTGCCATTTGGGCTGACATTCCTGAAGGATGCAGTTCTGCCCAGAAAACTTGGGGCCTGTCCACAATGGCGGCCTCCACCTTGAGTTATCCTTCTACCAGCAGCTGCTGACATCAGTGAACCACCAACCAGCTACAACTCTTTTTTTTTATTAGATATATTCTTTATTTACATATCAAATAATTTCCCCTTTCCTGCCCCCCAAAAGTCTCATAAGCCAGCTCCCCTCCCTCCTGCTCCCCAATCAAATGCCTCCCCTTTCCCTGTTCTAGTATTCTCCTTCCATGCAGCATTGAGATTTTCCACAGCCAGGAGTATCTCTGTTTTTAATCAGGGTTAGAGGGAGGCAGCCAGTTCAACAAACCCTGGTATACATACATAGCAGAACTTAGTGGTGCAAAGTAATTCCCATTCATGCTTGTGGTTCTGCAGAAGAGGGATGTCTCTTTTCAAGCTTTGTTTAGCCAGTGCCAATTATCTTTCAGAGGGTAGCCCAAATAACTTATTTTTCTCTTGCATATTTGGGACTTCTTGGCTGAGGCTCTGTATCCCAATCCTCCAAGTTTCTCTAAGAGTCCTCCTTAGTCTTGAGTCCCAGGTTTCTTTACAGGCAGGAGGGGAGCATTTCAAGTTGATTGGTACTTCCAAGGAACCTCTTATTGTAGGATCCTGGTAATGTGGTGCCTGATCCTGTCCCTGACCTCTCTCAACATCAGATATTGGCACACAAACACCAGGAAGGTTGGGCTCTGAGCTCCAAATGGATGGGAGGCTGGCTGTTGGCCCTTCCCATCACTACCATCTGAGTCCTAGCCTATGTAAAGGCCTCCAGTCACCAGTCTATGTCCTGGGGTGCCCTGTCTGAGGTCTCAAACAGCTTGTATTCATCCTCTTGTCTGAGAGTCAGGACTCTGTGTAGATACCTTCACTGTTGCTTTTATTTCTTTCTGTTTCTTTGCTATTTTTCCTCCGTCTCCCTGTTTTGGTAGACTTTCTAAGCAACCTGCACTAAATCCCTCAATGGCTTACACTGTAGTTCCTCTGGCCTCTAAAGCGTTTTCCTGACATCTCTATTATCCTGGTCTATAAAAGTTCTAGCCACAGTAGCTTTCTTATTGCTCCTTGGAGCTAGGGTCATTGTTTGTATACTGACAGAATGTCACCATGAATTGTGATAGAAAGGCAGCAAGTGGCTCAACTTTTCCATATAACCTCATGCACCTTGGTCAAATTTGTGAGTTATTGTGCGTTTCCTGTGAGATCTGCCAATGGAATCTGGTGACAACCCTTCAGATGCTCTTTATCTTCTTCCATTTTAAAGCCCCAGTCTGGTCTATGGAAGAGAAAGCCTTCGTCTATGTCAGTGGGGTTCTGGGTCAGGGTGCCATTGGACCCTGGGACATTCTTTCTAGCCTTCAGGAGTAAGTGCTCCATCTCTTTGGTAGTGAAAACAACCTGTAGGAGCTGTTGACAGTCATCTCACATAGGCAAGTGAATAAAAATAATAGATTCTAGAAACACATAAGCCCCTGAATCTTGGAGGACTTCCTTTTGATCTAGGCCTGTGGGCAACTCAGGCTGTGCCGTGAGTCCCAGGACCCTGCTAGGAAGAAAAGGCTAGATCCAAGAGGGAGGGTCAGTCATGAGTTTTTTCCAAACAAATACATCACCACAACTGAAAAATTTTTTGCTTGCCCTTGGACTTTGTCCCAGTGGTACAAATAAGGCTCTAAGCTGTGTTGGAAACTTTTTGTCCCATGTCCAAGAATTTTGTCAGTTCCAGTCAAAATTCAAAAAGACAAACACCAAGTCAACACCAATACAAACAACAGACAAAATAGGTGCCCCTGCCAATGAAGCAGGAGTCAGGTAACAGAGTTTATTGGCCAGCTCCAGCCATGCAGAGACAAACCAAGCACCCATGCTAAAGGTTGGTCAAGGCAGACAGACAGACAATCAAGATTTAGAAAAATTGCCCCTGTCATTAGCTGAAGTATCCAAACACTGGGTCACTTGGCTTGCTTATGCCAGTCACAAGTCTAATGGATGGGAGTCCTGCAGACTTCCTGCAGGGGACCCAAAGCATCCTCCAGAGGACTTGAAGTGTCCTCTAGGCTTCCTGAAGTCATAGCATTAAGACACATCTGCATGCAGCTCTTGACCACCCCAAACACTGTGGGCTCTCCAAGCCCCAGATGCTTGAAAGCAAACCAAAAGTTCACACAGTTCAGACAGGCTTACAGATTCAGACATTGACAAACAGCAAGACATACTAAAAACTGTATATCTGCTCGAGAACTGTGTCCCTACTTGAAATTGAATTCCTGTCCAATGAATCAAATGTATGACACTGATGATCCTTAGCTTACCAAGGACCCTCTAGTGAACAATGCAGAGCCTGGTGTTGATGGAAAAGCAAGAGGAATTTATTGTGCTAACATGTTGGGGTCAACTTGCACCCGAAGGAGAGGCAGCAGCTTCAATTTACCTGTCTGGCCTGTTTTTATACAGTTTTCAGGGGTAGAATAGAGCAACTAGGTGCAATTTAAATGGCAGAACAGTGTGATTTTTAAACTGATTAGTCCTTAGGGAATGAGGTAGCAATTTTCTTGTCTACGAGGACCAAGTGTCCAACCACCCTGAGGAATTTGTCTACATGTTCTGGGCTTCCCTCAACTGTATGTTAGTCCCCTGTTGTGGTCTGAGGTATATAAATAGCATCTTGCTTCCAGAGTGGAAGGTTGCCTATGTGATCTCTGACCTCCCTCTTCCAGGAAGGGAGGAGTCTGGTGGAATTTTCCAAAGTTCCTGAGTTGACCTCTTCAAAAGTTTGGGATTGGCTTAGCTATTGAGCAATTTAAGGCACATTAAATATAAGGCTATGTGTGTATGTCTTTCACTTGGGAATCAAGAATATTGGGCCAGATAGCAAGGGGATTGCAATGCCAGGGCAACTTTTAGTAGTGTTAATGATGTACAGAAGGTCACAGTGCTTAGCATTTTGCTGAGGAACACATTCTTGCCTCCCAGAATCAAACTGTGTCTCTTTATTATGGAATCATTTACCATAACAGAGATTTTTCTACAAAGGAGAAACATGAAATATGTACATTATTATAAAATCAAGTTTCATGTCTAGCAACTGTCAGCACTTATGGAGGCCCACACTCTGCTGACTGTACTCTAGGGCCAAGAACTCTTTCATACTGCACTTCCTCCTTAGCCATGCCTTACTAAGCAGGTAGGAAGATTTTTGTTGATGTTTTCATTTCACTTTTTTTAGTTTTATTATTGCTTATTGCCTTCTCCAAACTCTCAAAATATTCAGAATCGTCAGTACCTTATATGCCTATACCTGCCCCATTATATACCACAAAATCTTTCCAGGTATTTCTCTTTTCTTAATGTATTTACTTCTATTTTTAAGACATGATCATACTCATGCCATATTGTTAACATTGGATATTTTTACATTGTTTTATTTAAATGCTTTGCATTTTCTCTTGCAATGGTGAATTTCCATATATATATATGTATATATATACATACATACATACATATATATATATATATATATATATATATATATATATATATATACATATACATATGACAGATGCATATAATAGTAGGGCTGAGACCCAGGCACTGATGACACACACCTTTAGTTCCAGCACTTGAGAGGCAGAGGCAGGAAGATATCTGAGTTTGAGGCCAGCCTGGTTTACAGTATGAGTTCCAGGACACCCATGTCTACACAGAGAAACCCTGTCTCAAAGAACAAAACAAGAATAACAACAAAAATTGTAGAGCTGAGAAGGCAGATTTCTGAAGATCATGAAAAAGTCAGCCATGCATGCATACACATATTTCTCTCACTTAGAATGTTTCTACTCCCTGTGTGCAGCTTTATTTAGCAGGTATTTTTTACAATACTGGCATTTTCATCACCTGCTTTCTCCAATGTAAATGCTTAACATTTACAGCTTCAAACAATGATATTTCTAGGCATCCATACAAGAACCCTCATGACATATGCCTGCCCTCATTATCTCTCTTAATTACAGAGGGACATTTTATAATTCCTTCCTTATATCCATGATTCTAAAATGTAAACCACTGCTAAGTTTGCTGCTTGCTATTGCACAAACATGATCCATTTCTAAAATGCATTTTTACCACCTTTCTGTTTTCAATGGTTTCCTTAACTGACTAATACTAGCTTTCCTGGACTTCCTCTCTAGAGCAGGCTGGCCTTGATCTCTGAGATCTGCCTGTGTCTGCTTCCTGAGTTGTAGGATAATATATGTCAACAATAAAACATGGTCTTAAGGTTTTCTTTAATTGTGTTTCACTTTTCTTTAATTATTTTCCATAGGTTGGAATCTTACCTCTCTCTCTCCTTCTCTCTCTCTCTCTCTCTCTCTCTCTCTATATATATATATATATATATATATATATATATATATATATACTATTTATTTGCATGCTCTGTGTCTCACGTAATCTACCTCTTTACAGATCGTTGGGTAGGTATCAAAGAAAACACTTTTTCTCCTTACAATTTTCATGAGTTGTCACTTTGTGTACCATATGATATAAACATTGTAGATTAAGATTATATCTTAAAGACTTATCTTTATATTGAATTTCCACTCATGATTGGTTTATATTTTTGTTAACAGATACAAAATTTAACATTTGAGAATCTGTTGCAATATGCAAACAATGAGAACAGGGAGAAGTTTGAGTTGTAGTTTGCCATTTTGGAGGTAGATATGTTCTTCTTGTAAGTGCACCATTGAGGGTGAGCATGGAGGTTTCAAAATATCATACCTGGAATAGTCTCTATCTCCTGTCTTTGAATTTATGCATCAGGATGTGGCCACAAACTCAGAGAGCTGTCTGTCTCTGCCTCCCTAGTGCTGGGCTTAAAGGCATGTACCACCACTGCCCAGCTAAGCAGTTCCTCTTTGTAGCCCCTGAATACTCCACTTCTATCTCTAGATTCCTGTCCCGTTTGAGTTCGTATGCTAATTTTCCTCAGCGATGGAGTACTTCCAGAAAATATAAATTGAAATGAACCCTTTATTCACAAAGATATATTGGTAATGGTGTTTCTTAGCATCAGTAGCAATTCTGATTAAGATTCAGACAGATCTGTCTAAGGAAACAGAAATCCCATCACTTGCTTTACAAATCTATTATCCACAATCAATTTTTTGTGTCTCACAAAAGGTGTGCACAATTATTTTCCTATTGCTATGACATACTGTTTAAGAACATCTTATCATTAAGAAAGAATTATTTTTACTATATTAATCCTGCCAATACATGATCATAGGAGATCATTTCATCTTCAGAGATCTTCTTTAATTACTTTCATCTGACATTTGAAGTCCTTTTCATACAGATCTCTCATTTGCTTGGTGAGAGTTATAGTTGGAGAGTTTGAAGGCAGGGAGGCAGCAGTGTGTGGGTGGATAGGGGCACATCCTCATAGAAACACGAGGAGAAGGGGTGGGATAGGGGTTTCTGGGTGGTAAATATGGAAAAAGCGATAACATGTGAAATGTAAATAAATAAAATATCCAATAAAAATGACTAAGCATAAAAAATCAAAACAAAACAAAAAAAGAATTATTTAGTGATATATCACAAGAAATTTTTGTTCACATTTTTATGGGAACTGTTGTGGCAGGACATCATAGTGGATAGTCCACAGGAGAGCAATGAACTAAGTCCTATTTCTTAAAAGCATCACCATATCCCAGTAGCACCACAGGCCTTATAGGAACCTTAATCTGTATGTATAGGACTCATATTTGTTGTTATTGAAATGTTAGTATACACCTGTAGTGGAGTTCAGGAAATTTTTACTGATCAGTAGCAAGTTCCAGAAATCATTTTGCATCCAACTCTCACAAACACAAGCAGAATCTTATGTGTTCTTCATGTACATTGTCAATCAGTATTTGCTATTTTATTAAAGTACACCATGACCATTTACTAAATATTTATTACCACTAGCCCTTTCCTTTTGTGGCCTTCCTTTATAACTTACAAATGTACTGTTATTTTGTGAGAGGGCAGAAGACAGCTTTTATGAGAAAGACAATTATTCATTAATAATTTATCAAGACAGGCATAATTCTGACATAATAAATGAATTATTAATTGCTGCTTTAATGTAAAATAGCTCATAACAGAATTTACTTTCTCTCATCTTCCTACCTTCGATTCCAGGTTTCTACAATATATGCATATGAAGCTCATGCCCACAAATAGAATCATATAAACCCATCAGGGAGCTGCTTTTCAAATTCTAACACACTAATCCTAAAGATATTAAATTTTGCACCCCTATTAACAAACTTCTTTAAAATGTGTACCTAAGCAAGAGGCAAAGGAACATTATTTTACATTTTGTAGGAGTCTAGATGCTAAATTGATGTTTTAGATGATATAAATTATCAGTTTTACAACTTATTAATTCTTAATGAATGATTTCATATATATCTCCCATTTAGAGCTGGATATTACTTCTGTTTCTATCTTTATTTGATGTCTCATACCCTGCAGATGACCTGATGAAGTCTCTCAATTTACTTTATTATTTACTTTTTTAATTTTTTGCATAAATTTTATCAATATAAACATGGTATATGTATGTGTAATAGGACCTGTAAATATTAGAGAACATCCTCAGGTGTTTTAATCCTCACTGTACATCTTTGTTAACACAAGATAAAACCTTTTGTGGAGAGGAAAAGTTAATCCCTTTGCTTTCACCTACACAAAACTATGACTGACATTAGACTGTATCTGAACCCTGTAGGATAATCCTCACCTTACTGTAACTAACCCATAATATGTTTGAAACATCACTTTGATTTTTATAAAAACTTCATGAAATTGTTACAATATTGAAGCATGGTGTCTAGATTAGGGTGTATGCCTTCCTATTGAATGGCCAGTTGTACACCAACACATACATTAAGTTCTACTTGAAGAGAGAAAATTAACAGTATTGAGATCTTTCAAGGTAAATTCACAACATATTATATGGCATACAACAAAAAGAGAATTTCCATCCCCTATCTGCTGTTAAGAAACAGTGGTGAATGCATGCCAAATTCTCACATTTTGCAAGTCACTCAGATTGAATAATACTTGACTGTCACCCCTGAGAATTGAATAGAAAATGAATTTATACTTGGAACAAAATTCCTCAGAGAAAGGGGTCATGCCCAGTGTTCTTTAAATTTTATAGTACAATTACATAATTTAAGAAATGTAGCTTTTATTACTGTCTACAAAAGAAGGTCTATACTTCTTAGTAGGAAATCTGCTTAAGGCTAAGCTTATTTTGACTAACTATGTCTGTGTGATCTTATGTAATGAAGACTCATCCTGACTACATACCTTTAATCCCTTTGGCTGAAATCCTTTCATCCACACCTCTAGTTACAATTACTTCTAATTGGGAGTCAGACAAATGAAGAAACAGAAAGTTTGGAAAGAATTAGTCAGAATATTCTCAACTGTCAGTAAAAATAATTTAAGAGCAGTGTATGTAGATAGAGTTCTGTTCAAGCAGTTTAATTGAGAGGAGGTGAGTTTTTTGCAGTCAGATGAGAGTCAATGCAGTGAATGCCATGGAATGGAGTTGAGTTTGTTCCAGAGCTTGGGCAGAGGCAATTAAATCCAGAGAATAAGAGAGAAAGAAGATCAGAACAAATTTCCAGAATTAATTTCTGGCTAAGCAGAAATATTTAGTGAGAATCCCAGTGCAGATTACATCAGTCACCTTGGAAATGAATCAGAATCATAAGAGCTACATTAAACCAGCAAGCGACAGTTCAGGGAGAATGAGAAAGAATCAGTAAGTTTTTAAGATGACAATTACTTCTAATGAATAAAAGACTCACTTATACCACTTCATATCAGTGTTTCTGATTCCACTTGGACTTCCTATGGTGCAGAAACCTATGCATGTATGCATTTAGGGTCACCAGCTCCTGATCCTGGAAAACAACTTTATGTTTTGTGTTTTCTCGGCATTTCCTGTGTGGAATTATGCTCTAGAAAAGTAATACAATCGTTTTCAGTCAAGACATTACTCAAGTTAAGTAACTTCCAGACACGTGTGCAAATAATGGAACCACATTTAGTGTTTAAGCACCTCAACTAGTTTTCAGATAACTGTTCAGTATCACTGTGAAGATATGAGTCTATAGCATATAACATTATGGATCCTGACATAATTTATTAGTTCCTACAGCTTCTCTGAATTTTTGAGTTTTGAGTGTTTCAGGAGTATTTTTTTTTTACATTTTTTATTCGATATAATTTATTTACATTTCAAATGATTTCCCCTTTTCTAGCCCCCCCCTCCCCGAATGTCCCGTAAGCCCCCTTCTCTTCCCCTGTCCTCCCTCCCACCCCTTCCCAGTTCCCCGTTCTGGTTTTGCCAAATACTGTTTCACTGAGTCTTTCCAGAACCAGGGACCAGGAGTATTTTTTTTTTTATGCTTTTACTATGAATTCCTTTCAGTAGGGATCAAGAAGTATTAGACTGAATGGGAAAGTACTTGTATTTCACAGATTGGGGTACATTCATGGGATATATTGTAGTCACCATGTGCATCAATGACAAAAGTTATTTGCTTATTCATTCTCTTTTTGCAGCTGGTTGAATTAACAACTTTCTTTCACCACAAAAGTTCTCTTATACATCCTGAAAAATTAGAGTTTGTTGAGAAATTGAAGTCATACATAAGTTATAAATGTATTGTTGGCATTAGTTCATGAAATGCTTGCCTAATGACTGGAATGATACACAGGGCTTTGCATATGTAAATGTACTTAACTTCATTTAAAAATCTGTAAACAGATACTATTTCAATGGCATCACTAAGGAAAACTGATACACACATCAAATTTGTAATTCGTGAATAAAGATTGGAGTGACCTGAGATTAGATCTCAAGCTATCACGTATGAAGCTGGTGTTGTGTGCACTCATGTGCCATTCCAAACCTTGATGTCAAAATGGCCCTAAATATTCCATTAATGCAAATGATGTTATAAAATATTATTAACATCTAAGAGAGATAGAGGGATTGATAAAGATTATTTGTGGCAGAACATGACAAATGATGAGTTGCTCACTAAGGATGTATAAAGGTTCTATATCACCTTATTTCTTCTTGTTTGTGGCTGTATTCTCAGTTACTAGCCTGAAAATTGATAATAATATATGTCCCATGAATGTCACACTGAATAGAATGGACATTGTTGGTGTGCAGTAGGACTCATAGGTTTGAGGAGTTGTTAAGAGCCTGACAGTCTTTCTTAACTCATTCTCTTTCTCTTTTATTAAATTAGATATTTTTTACTTACATTTCAAATGTCATCCCCTTTCCTGATATCCACTCTAAAAGCAACCTATCCCATACTCCTCTCTCTACAAACCAACCCACTGTCCTGGCATTACCATATACTGGGGCATCCAGCCTTCTCAGCACTTAGGACCCCTCCTCCCTTTTATGGCCATCTAGGACATCCTTGGCTTTAGCTTCATTTGGTCTGTGAGTTGTATCTTCAGTATTCCAGGATACTGGACTAATATACACTAATCATTGAGTAGATGCCAGGTGTGTTATTTTGTGACTGAGTAATCTCAACTTGGGATGATATTTTCTAGTTCCATCCATTTGTCTAAGAATTTTGTGAATTCTTTGTTTTCAATAGCTGAGTAGTATTCTTTTGTGTAAATGCATAACATTTTCTGCATCCATTCCTCTGTTGAGGGACATCTGTATTCGCTCCAGCTTCTGGCTACTACAAATAAGGCTCCTATGAACCTTAGTAGAGCAAGTGTCTTTGTTACAGACAAAAGTCGGCCACAGGATAACCAGGATTCATTGGTCCAGGAAGACACAGGTCCGGTGGGAATGAAAAACTGACATGACCACAGAGGCGATTTGAAATTTGAATATATTATTTTGAGTATCTCTTAGTCCAGCCAAGTTAAGATCTCAAATTAAGCATCACATTCATCTGTAAAAGGCTAGGTTTTTCTTGGGCAATACAGGGTGTTTGCGCAAAGTCCAGGGCACATGAGGTTAAACAGTTACTTCATCTTGGCACTGCTGTAGTGTTGGCCCAGGAGCTGAAGGAAAGTTCTGTGCCTAGCTTCCTGGTGAAAATGGCAGCATTGTAGAACTTGGGAAGCTTACTTGCTTGCGCTTTCCTCCAAGAGTACTTCTGCATAGTCTGCACATTGCATTCTTCTCTGTGCCATGACCTGGACTGCTGTAGGCTCCCCGAGGTCCTGGAGATCAGTTCCCTGTAGTCCCTAGCCTCAGCCGAGGGCCTAGGGTGGCCCAGGCGATTAGCTGAATCTGAGCCAACCTCTAGACCTCAGCCTGGTGAACTAACTAACTCATTCCTCCTCTGAGTGTCTGTCTCAGTCTAATTTGAGTCTTCGTGAGTATTAAGTATGAACTGTGTTCTAAATCATACCTGGATAAGTTAAGAAGGTTGCTTTGCTCAAGGAATCCCTTGGTGGCGATTGCAACACAAAAGCAGTTCTTCATAAACTTCCCTTGCTATCCAGGTGGGCCTCGGTAGAGATAGCCTGTCTGCATAAAAAGCAAAATCAAGATTTGAAGGTGGAACTGGATTAACTTGTCAGCTGATGTCTCTGGGATATCCAAATACAGATGCAAGACAGAAAGTGTGGCCTCTGGAATGGGGGAAGTTAGCGATTAACTACGTACCAACTCAAATGTAAATTCTTACTCTGCCCTGAAAGGAATGACTAAGAAGAAACAAGGAAGAACCTGTGATTTAAGGGTTCCTGAAATTCTTTGTCTACCATAATAACATAAATGGTTGGAGCAAAGCATAGCAGAATATTTTAGCTACAAGATGGATTCTTAAGCATCTATATTTGCTTGGTTATACTATGTCCTGGCCATTAGGAATAAGTAGATTTTTCAGAGTTGCCAAGTGAGATTTTCAGCTTCTGATTATATAGAGAGTTCTACTTTTCCCAGGAGACAATTCTCGCCTCTGCCTGTAAAATATCATTTTTACAGGCTTCACTGGGCAACCGCAGCATGTCTTTATTACATATTGGAGAATCTTCTGGGTTTATCCCCAGGGGTGGTATAGCTGGGTCCTCTGGAAGTGCAATTTCTGAAATGCTAATTTTCTGAAGAACCACCAAACTGATTGGTTTTCAAAATAAAATAAAATTTTAAGTTCAAGTAAATTGTTTTTCTAAAAGATATCACATTGGTAGGGAATGAATATTTTTCAAGCTTTTTAAAAAAATCTTTATGACATAATAAATGGCCTGATAGACTTATTTTGGAAGAGCTGTCAAGTAAAATACGTATTTAAAGAGCCAGTGAAAGATCTCAGTGAGTAAAGACAAATATTTCAAGCCTAAACACCTGAATGAATACAATGCCATACATTATCTATTAGAAAAAGAAATATGATCCCTTCACATTATCCTTTGACCTTCATGTGCACTATGGAGTGGGAATGCAAATAAACACACACAAGCATCATAGAAAGTACACAAATATAATTCATTGTATATCATTTAAATTAAGAATCTTTATATGATATACAATGAAAAAAAGTGCTTATTGACTTTATCCTAGGCTAAGAAAGTTAATTATCAGGAAATGTCAGTCCAGAACATAGAGGATACTACTTTTTATTGTTAGAAAGAAATTAGAACAGAATAAGAATCCTAGCCTCCCAAATTACAAAACAGAAAGAAAGAGAAAGAAAGAAAGAAAGAAAGAGAGAGAGAGAGAGAGAGAGAGAGAGAGAGAGAGAGAGAGAGAGAGAGAGAGAAAGAAAGAAAGAAAGAAAGAAAGAAAGAAAGAAAGAAAGAAAGAAAGAAAGAAAGAAAGAAAGAAAGAAAGAAAGAAAGAAACAAAGTTTTTCTTCAGGACTTAGACATTCAGTGTTTTGGCATTTCTGTCCTGGGTTTAAAACAGAGCACAATAGTGAATGAAGACTTGAGGTGTGAATGTACAAAGATTCTCTACCCTTGGGCTTCAAAGATGGCTGAGCAGTGAAGAGAACCTGCTGTAATTACATAAAACTGTTATTTGACTCATAAGACACACTGCAAGCAGCTCATGTCCATATATAACTCCATCTTTAGCAGTTCTGTCACCTTCACCTCACCTCAACAAATGTTTTCTTCCTGTACCCAAACCTAAATTTAGACAAAATATGCATTTAATTAAAAAAAAACAGAAAGAATCTCTACTAAAGTATTTAAATAAGCACATATATGCCAGGGCTTCAACACACTGCTATATATGGATTAAATTTAATATTATCAGACTCTTTTTATTTGATACACACATATCTCTATAACTATAGAAATCACATAAATGGAAGCTAACAAATTCTGTGCTTTATAGTTGTGAAGGTATCACCCAGGGAAGTTTTCAACTTCGTAGGAAATACATATTTTCAGAATGAGCATAAACATTAAGTCATTTGTTCTGCTCAAATAACTAAGTTGGGACAAGACTCTTTAAGTTAGGTATAAATTGAGGTTACCATAGTGGCCCATGCTACACATTTGCTAAGGAGTGCAACGTAAATTTGTAGTTTTAAATTTATTTTAATTTGACAACTCTGTCAAAAGGCTATTTCACACACTTTTTCTCAACAGCCTGCCCTCTATACTGTTGGTAACCTGACAGGTTTGGTCATCATCTGCCAGTAGGACTTCTTTTGATGATTTAGAAAGACAAATGAAAAATAAAGGTAAAAACAACAAAAAATAGGTTTTTTAAACTCAATAGTTATCCAGCATCAGCAGAGGCTATGACTGTGTGTAAAAGAGAAAATGCCAAAGAGCTACAGTAATGCACCATAGCAGTATGATCATGTATCAATGTTTATGTGACTATATGATAAGGTATATGTCTGTGTAAGTGTGGATGGTGTGTGTTGAGGGGTATGTGTATGGGTATATGTTTGTGTGTATGTGTAATTATGCATATGTACATCTGAGTTTGAACCTGCTTACATGATTAAAACACACGAATCTAAAACTATCCATGTGCTAAATTCTGGAGCTCTCATAGGTGAAACAAACCCTGGAACTGGGTTGGAGCTTGGATGCAAAGTATATGACAAGCAAGCAGGTAAATCTGAATTTCATGCTCAGAATTTTGTCATAAAGCCATGGTGGTGCACACTTGTAAACCCAGCACTGTGGCGATAAGACCACCTAGTTGCACTGGTCAATATCAGAACTTGAGACAGAACCAATCTCAAATTCAAGATAGACAGCTACTGAACTACATCCAAATTTGACCTGTGGTTTGGGCATACAGAATATGTGTGTGCAATGAAGAATATACATATGTGTGCTGATGGAATCTCTCCAATACCCTACACACATAGAAAATGAAATTAAATTTTGTTCTACATCCTGTAACTTTTCTGTAAGTTTCCCCTTATCCTCACAAGATCAACTCTTTCCTTTCTCTTTTTAATCAATAATAAGTGAAAATTATTGATTGAAGCAACCATGCCTGCCACAGGGACATAGAGTTGTTATTTGTGTTTGGCTATTTCAGATAGTACAGGGTAGCTTTTAAAAGTGCACTCTGGAAATCAGGCGCAATAAATAAATAAATATTAAAATTAAAAAAAAAACTAATTATCTTTTCATTAGGGAAAAATGGGTTAGAAAAGTCTACTTTCTTTTCTACCTGAAGAGGGTCTGTACCATATCATGTTACCCTTGTGTTCTCATATCAGCACCAGACATCCAGAAATCCCAATAGCCTTCCCCATAAGATGATGCTCATTTTCCTTTATCTTCCATTTGAGGATAAGTCATCAACCTTCTGTTTATTAACAGAAGATGATTTCCCCTGTTGCCTAGGGCTTTACTGGTAGTGTCTGCTTATGTTTCAGTGTAATAGAGTCATTTTTTCCTTTATGGATGCCTAGCAAAGTTAGACAACATTTTTATAGCCCTCTTTTGTGAAGACACAAATACTTTTATCACACACACACACAGGAAAGCATGCAGCCTCCCTCATGGCAACCACAAGGGATATCATAGATTTAAATAGGTTTGGATTCTATCTTTTATCTTTTGGTTTTTCTATTTTGCTTAAATTAAAATATATTTTGGGAATCAATATATGGCTGCTTGGTTAAGAACACTTGCTCTTCTTTAAGAGGACCCTAGTGTAATCATTAGCACCAACGTGGACTGTTATAATCACTCGTAACTCTAGTTTCAGGAATTCTGATGCCTTTTTCTGATATTTTCAATTTCCAGGCATGCATGTCTGCATGCATCAGAACTAATACATATAGGCACTCAAACACTCATAGACATAAAATGAAAATAAATACATATTTAAAAAATAAATTATTGTTTCAATGGGATCAGAATTTGCCCTCAGAATATGAAAAAAATCAAAGGAAAATTCTTGGAGAAAGACATAGGAAATCTTCCAGATTTGATTGTAGCAAATATAAGACAGATCAGTTGAAGAAGGAATTAAAAAGTATGCCTCTTCCTCTCATTTTCCTTTAGTGTGTGAGTGTGTGTATGTGTGTGTGTGTGTGTGTGTGTGTTTGTGTCTGTGTTTGTCCATGTGTGTTATATGCTTACATGAATATACATGTCTGCACACCCTTGCCCAAATGCAGAGGCCAGAGAAGCATATTTGCTATCCTATTCTACCACTCGCCATGTTCATGATGGTAACACAACCTTGAATCACATGTGAAGAAAATATCAGTGAGAAACTGGCTAGATCAAGGATGATGTAAAACATGTCAGAGACTGCCCTTTACTGTCTTAATTCCTGTAGAAAGACCCAAGATGAATGTAGGCAGCACCAATCCATCGTTGGGGGCCTGGAGTGAATAAATGTAGAGCAAGTCAACTGAGTAGTAAGCATGCATGCACACAGTTCTGTAAATTCCCAAGTGTACATGCGACCAGCTTCTTCAAGCTTTAACCACTGGGACTTTCCTACAGTTATGTATAGGAAGGTAAGGACGGTAAGAAAAATAAACCCTTTCTCCACTAGGCTGATTTTGGCAAGTAAATTTTACAACTGCAGCAGAAATTAAACTAAGATAGACTTACTATATACAAACATGATGTCTCATTGAATTGGGAGGTTCATTGCTCCTTACCAAGCTAGAGTAATCCTAATGTCTCTGAAGTCCTGCTCAGTGCTAGCCTTATAGATGTGCCAAGTCATACTTAGATTTTTCATAGATTTTGGAGATATGAACTCAGGTCTTCATCCTTTTGCAACAATTGTACTTACCTGTGGAGCTTGTGAATAAAATCCATTTCTTATTGAGAGTTCTAAAACAAATTCTCAAACAATATTGCAATTAAATGGCTAGTTCTGTGTATCAAAACCATAGCCTTAAGACTTGGTAGATTATATCCAGTGTTCTATTCCTGTTTCACTGTGTTGTCTTCCAAGCTGTCATGTATGTCTTTTCTTTAAATCTCCAATTTAACTATAAATAGACTGAAAAAACAGCCCTCAGCATTTTTGCCTGACCCACAGCACTCTCAGGAGTGATTCTAAGGATGAATTATTTTCTCAAGTTGCACTCCAAATGGAGAGTGCTTCACCTACAGACAATACCAGCTACTTATTTTATTTATTAAAAAAATATACCAATAAAGCTAAGGAACACATGGAAAAATAGTTAAAATTCCATGGCTGCCTCATTCTATCTTTGTTTAGGGCTATAGGATGGTGAGGTGGGCATAGATTCTCTGCTTTTTCTTTCACCTGTTCGTTATTAGCCGTGCAGTGAAGAAATAGCTCAAGTAAAACAAATAATCTATAAAATAACCCTAAAGATCTACATGTAATCATGTGCACTCACAGTTAAAATTCAGTGTTAGTGTTACTGGCATGTGGTGATACTCTCCATATCCAAGGAATACAGAAATTAAGAATTCTCAATCTCAATAGTGAACTGTTGGAGCACCTTCACTGATATTCAGATTAAATGAAATTGTAAAATTGGTTTCAAGAAAGTAAAGTTAAAGAACAGTAGATACCTTATATCCAACTCTAGCTGATATAGATGTGGACATGTTTATATGTATGCCTCAAGTGCGTGCACACACACACACACAAACACACGCAGAGAGAGAGAAAGAGAGAGAGAGAGAGAGAGAGAGAGAGAGAGAGAGTGAGAGAGAGAAAGACAGTGGGAGACAGAGAAAGAGACAGAGAGAGACAGAGAGAGACAGAGAGACAGAGAGAATGCCAATATAGAACATGGATTGTAGATTATTTATACTAATTAATAGGATTGATATGATATATTTGATCTTCTCTATTGCAGAGTCAATGTCATTCTGCTTCTAAGAATTTAGTTTTGTTTTCTCTGAGGATTGATAAAAATATGTGACAATTATTTACTGTTTTGGAATATTCAATTTTATGAAAGGTTACAGATATAATATTCACCTACTGTTTTTTATGTTAGTGAACATACACACACACACACACACACACACACACACACGTGAGTACATTCTTCAATATACTTTTCACTAATTCATCAATAGTTAAAAAAATGCCTATTTTGAATTCAGCATTGTTCACCTATTCTATATTAGTAAGTAAAATAACTTGTCAACCAGAGTTCTCTCTTTGGAAGATTCTATTTAATGAACACAATATAAACAGTTGGAGATTATGGGGGCCTCAACATAAAAACCCAAAATTCTAGATGTGGCAGCACCTGCTGGCAATAACATCATGGAGTTTGAAGGCAGAGGAATGAAGGTCCCTGTGTATCAATGGCCATTTTCTCCGTGTTTTTTGATGAGATCTAGGTTTGTACTAAGTGACACAGCCTCATATTATATAGACAAACTCACTGGTTCTGAAATGCAAGGGTTTCTCCTGCTTCCTTAGGCAGGCTTTGTCTTGTGTACCTGTACATACAACACCACATAAAAAGTAATATAAGGGGACAAATGCATTTTAAAAAGAAGATTGTAATAAAACAAACTTTAGCTGGCATGCCCAGAAACATTAGCTTCTAGGTCTGAGGTGCCATGTTTACTGTCTTGAGTCCACTCTGCCCTGGAAGAGGAGGGAATGATGTTACCTCCATGGTAGCACACAACAAGCTTTTGCAACTACCTAAGGGACCACTACAGTATCCCATGATTTTAAACTATATTTAGTCTGCCCAATTGAAATATTCCCTTGGGTTTCAAGAGATTCAGCAACTATCTGGACACTTAGAAATGTCAGAAAAGAAATGTAAGTATATGGTTTGTCCTATTTAGGCCACAGTAGAACTTAGGTGGAGGTAAAATGCAAGAACAAGCCCATAGTCAGTGAAGACACAACGTTCTTGGTTGAGCACATCCAAACCACCTTTTCAAAAGCTTGTCCAATAATTGGAAGATTGTTATTTACAAATCTAACTTTTTCACTCTATTTTTCTTCTATTTCTGAAGCACATAAAAATAATTGTGCTATCAATGCCTGCCAATAATCTGTTTCAATTAATTTAAAAGTGGAAATCTAAATGCACTTTTGCATATTCTAGTTCAAAAAGTATTATGGCTTTTAATTAATATTGTAATTATATGCTGTTATCTGTTCCTTGAACAGGTGCATTAATTGAAATTAGGCCTTAACCATTTTCCCATGTGTTCCTTAGCTTTATTGGTATTTTTTTTAATAAATAAAATAAGTAGCTGGTATTGTCTGTAGGTGAAGCATTCTCCATCTTTAGTGCAACTTGAGAAAATAAAACCATGACTGAGAGTTTCACTGTCACTTACGCTACAGTGAAAATCTCAATTTTGTTTTGTCCAATTATATTATGTTCTCTTTTCCATGGGGTCTTAAAAGTATTTGTACATTCATCCCAAATAAGTCTTCAATGAAAGAAACAGAGAAATCATTTCACCCTAGTGGAAGTTGGTGAACCAATAAGATTTGTTGACCTTGTTAATAGGAACATTATTGAGAGGGAACTTACAAGAACTTGGGTAACATAAGGGAAGTTAGACTAGTGAAGAACAAAAGACCTAATACAGTAACCAGCAATAGTCTGTATTTTCTTAGGGGTGGTATGGGCTCATTAGGTCATCACTGTTTTCAGCCATTAATTCTAGAATTTACTGTCTAGGAAGGATCAATGTGAGCTCTGAGCTACAGCAACTGCAAGCTTCTAAGAAGAATGGGATGTCATGATCCTTCTTCCTTTTCACCTCCTGAATGACTATGAACTTTGTGAAGAGGCAGGGAGACCTGAGTTTAGCCCTCTCAGTCATAGAAAGTCACTGCATCCAAGTATTTGCAGGTCTCCTTCAGAAATTATGGGTGAAGTGCCTAAGCAACAAGTAAGACACAGAGGACAGTGCACAAGAATGTCTGCCACTTGTTTAACACTCTAATATTTTGTGTACTTCTAAATTTCCTAGAGTCTTGTGCATTTGGTTCCATTGTGTTAGATAAACAGTCTCACTGCATATCTAATGGATACACATTAGATTATCGATAAAGAGTGAGAATCAGCACACAGGCGAAAAGAGAAGAATTGAAAAAGAATTAGCAAATGTAGACAATGAGATCAGCTGTCCACTTGATAGAGTGCTTGTTTAGCATTAATGAAGCCATGAGCTTCAGGTTTAGTGGATACCCCAGGAAATGTGAATAATTAACATTAAATGTTAACCTCTGGTCTTCACATATATATGCCCACATACCTACTCACAAGCATTCCCATAGTATACACCAGCACATACACACATGCATGCACACACACAGACACACACTACTGAATGCATACACACTCACACACACACACACACACACACACATGTACACACACATAAAACTTAGAAGGCTGAAAATGTAGAGCTATTGTGGCACAAGTTGCCAGATAGAAGTTCAAATTTGATCAGAGTCAGTAAATCATGTACACTTATTCCTCTTTCTGGAAATTAAAGCAAGCATAGGTTTTACACCTGCAGCTGATATCATAATTTGGACAATATCCAGAGGGTAGTATTATCTGGACAGTATAGATTGTTCCATTCAATACACTGCAGCAGCAAGGTGTTTGCCCAAGTCAGTGTATGCCTTTGAAAAGAACACATAGAAATTCAAATTGGAATGAAGTGTTAACACTGTTAGTGCTTTCTCAGGAACAACATTCCTTATTTTTGAGCCCCTTCCAAATGAATCTAGTTCAAATTAAAATTGTCCTCTGGTCTATGACATGTACATCTTCAAATCTACTCTGTTACTAACTATCCTCTTCTCTTCAATGATTTAAAAATTCATTTGGCAAGTTTTCTAATCCTATGATTCTCAAAAATTTGGGGCTTTTGTTTATTTTTATTCTTGTGGGAAAAAGGCTCACTCTAATAACAGACTACTCCAGATAGAGTCAACAAAAAGAAAAGAATGTGCATAATTCCTGTGGCTGGTGAAGAAATACTCTGTCTTCAAGAACTATGATGGAGTGATTCTTTTCCTTTAGTAAACTAATTCACTGACAAGTATTTGACATCACTCACTATGTTAACAAGAAAT
Source organism: Apodemus sylvaticus (assembly GCF_947179515.1). Taxonomy (NCBI): domain Eukaryota; kingdom Metazoa; phylum Chordata; class Mammalia; order Rodentia; family Muridae; genus Apodemus; species Apodemus sylvaticus. Next base: position 3,931,563 of record NC_067483.1, on the reverse strand, counting down.
ATCATAATGATCAATTTTATTGTTTCTTTGAGAATATTTGAGATATTTGAAACGTGCTTCTAGGGTCAATACTGTTAGCACCAATACCCATTCATGATAGCATTGCATAAATTCTATTTTATCCATACTCACAGTAGCACTTAGATCAAATCACTACATGACATAGATTCATATCAGCCTGGAAGATCATAATTCATTATTACTATTTTTAAATATTTTAATGGCTATTTTTTTTATTTATATTTCTTATGTTTTCACCTTTCCAAGGCTCCCCTTGAGAACCCCCTATCTCATCCCCCACACCCCTTCTATTAGGGTGTTCCATTACCCACCCACTCCTTCCGGTATTCCTGCCATAGGATTCCCCTATACATGGACATCAAATACCCTCAGGCCCAAGAATTGCTCAACACACTGATGTCCAAAAGGGCCATCCTCTGTCACTTATGCAGCCAGAGTGATGCATCCCTCCATGTGTATTCTTTGATTGTAATGTACCCTTGATATCTGGGTTGTCTGGCTGGTTGACAATGTTGCTTTCCCTATGGTGCTGGTATCCCACTCAGCTCTTTAAGTCCCTTCTCCAACTACTCCATTGGGGACCCTGTGCTCAGTACAATGGTTGACTGGGAGAATCTGCCTCTGTGTTTGACAGGCTCTGATAGAGCCTCTCAGGAGACAGCCATATCATGCTTCTGTCAGCAAGCACTTCCAGCATCCACAATAGTGTCCACATTTGGTGTCTGTACATGGGATAGAGTCCAAGGTGGGGTAGTTTCTGGATGGCCTTTCCTTTAGTTTCTGCTCCACGCTTTGATTCCGTATTTCTTCATGTCAGAATTTTGCTCACCCAGCTTAGAAGTACTGACACATCCATGTGTTAGTTGATGGATGTAGGCACATTGTGCTTTATAGGTATAAATTTGTACTTAACATTGTAGAAAGAATTCTACAGATATACAATGTAAATTACCCATCAAACAAAAACACTGTACACACTGCTAACACTTTATTGTGGGTTTAACTGTGATCTCGATGTCATCCAAATGATAACTAAGGAGGAATGTAAGATTTGTTTGTCCTGTAATGTATGAGACCTTTCCCTCTCCACAGAAAAGACATTGAACAGAAGGGCAAATAGGCCAGAAAATGCAACCCAGAAAAAGGGACTAGAATAATTTTACAATCACAGTATTTTTGTAAACTCCCTTTACAACCTGCTGCTTCACAAGATACAGAATGGATACTAACTCACACCTTTCCCAGATTTAGGCATATAAAAGTGGTTTAGTTTATAAGACTTGGATCTTTTTTATGCTTATTGTTTTCCACAATACCATGGTCAACTGAATTCTCATCTGAGCTTGACTAGAAGTACTAAGAATATACATTTCTTACATTATCATTATAAGACCTGTATCACTATGAATCTACAGCAAACTGAGAACCAGACACACTGAAAATGTTTTTTAGATTGTTTTAGCCGCAGTTTCTCACATCCTTTTCCTTGTGAGGAGGCCCACATTAGAGGAAGGGGCCATCATTCCTCATTTCCCTTGTGAATAATACATAGCAAATCATGTCCCCATTTATAATGTTCTTTTTTTTTTTTTTTTTTTTTTTTTTGAGACAGAGTTTCTCTGTGTAGCCCTGGCTGTCCTGGAACTCACTTTGTAGACCAGACTGAACTTAAACTCAGAGCCCCACTTGCCTTTTCCTCCCAAGTGCTGGGATTAAAGGTGTGTGCCACCACCGCCCAGCCATTTATAATATTCTTATTAATTTGGGGTCACTTGAAATTTGGTGGCCAGATGAGCCCGAAAAGGCACTATCTGAATGCCAGGTAGACATAAATGTGAGAAGCTTCATGTACATGTTTCACAAGAGTCATATGGATGACACACATCAAGAGGATTGTGGGCCAAGGTGGTTGATTGGAGAATAAAACATAGTGAAGGCCTAGGGAAACACAAATATTGTAAAATGAAAAAAAAAACAGGTGTGGTTCAGAGAAATGCAAAGGAAACTAGATGAAGCATAGAGAATATATGTGCTCAGAAAAATACTCATAACTCTTCAGACTCACATGTTTCATATGAAAGTAGGAGATATCATACCTAAACTTAGCCCCACTTAAAAGAAGCAAGATTCCAGTGCCTCATGTATTTGACAGATGCCCAGGAACACAAATTCATAGTACTTCAAATGTGATATTACATCCTTACGTTGTGCAGTAACAGTACAATAAAAATAAAATTTCATTTTATTTTTAATTAAAAATGTGAAAAATTGTAGATTGAGATAGTGTCTAGTGAAACACTGAAGTTTCAGGTTATTGCAAAAGATTTTTTTTTTGTACATTTCAAATGAATTTACTTGAATGTTACAAAGATAAGATTTTGTGTCAAACACAGGTAGGCATTAATGTTCTTTAAGAATGCTAAATATATTCACAAATAATTTAACTCTTGGCTTTCAAATTTCCAATTCTCCAGATTGGTAGTTGCAATCATCCAATCAATTTTTCCAAACATTTAACAGAGATGTTATACTTTTCAAGTCACATGAATTTACCCTAATAATGGATGATAGTTTGACCAATTAAAAACCAGTGTGTAAATTATGTCACTGAAGGAAACAAACAAGCAAACAAACAAACGAAAATGGTACAGCCTGCTTGCCTCTCAGTAGTTAATCAATAATGAAAGGCACAAATGAGAATCATGCACAATTACCAACACCAGCTGGAGCATACACACAGTCCAGCTAAGACAGTATTGCATGCCTTGACCCTGGAGCACCAGTTTCCTTCAAATCACCCAAAGGGGAGATCAGCATCATGATACCCACCCAAATGCTACAGCCTACCCATCTCCCAGGATATGCAAAAGATCCAGATGCACAGGAGTTCCTCAGTATCGAAGGGCACAGGAGGTCCAGAGTGATCTGTGACACAGCAGGCCTACACTAACCAGAGACACTGGAGACACAACTTAACTAGATATAACACTGCCACCCTTAAAGGAGACTGGCTCTAACTCAGGTCGCAGACTCTATTTACCATCAAGGAGACCAGTTCTTGTAAGAGAAATATAGGCCAGTTAACACAAAAGAGAAATCAATGGCCCAAGAAAGGAAAAGAATATAAGCAACAGAAGTCAATTTGGCATCATCAGAACCCACTTCTCCCACCACAAAAATACCTGGATATCCTAAGACACCAGAAAAGCAAGATAATGGCCTAAAACCACATCTCATGAAGATAAGAGAGGTGTTTAAGAAGGATATAATGATCTCTCTTATAGAAATAGAGGAAACACACAGACAAACAGGTAAAAATCCTTAAGGAAGAAAGAAATCCTTTAAAGTAATATAGGAAAATACAGTCAAGCAGTCAAAGGAATTGCATAAAACAGTCCAAGAACTAAACATAAAAAAGAAACATAAAGCATTACCAACAGAATACAAGAAATAGGAAAGAGAATATCATGCATAGAAGATATCATGGAAATATTGAAATATTGGTCTAAGAACATAGAAAGAGTCAGAAGCTCCTAATCAAAATATCAAGAAAATTTAGGTCAAAATGTAAAGAGTAAGCCTAATAATAATAGAAATAAAAGAGGCTGAAGAATCCCAGCTAAACAGGCCAGAGAACATCTTCAACAATATCATATAAGAAAAGTTCCCTAACCTTAAGAAAGAAATGGGCATAAAGATACAAGAAGATTACAAAACACTAAATAAATTGGACCAGAAAAGAAAATCCTCTTACTACATAATATTCAACACTAAATGCACAGAAGAAAGAATGAATATTAAAAGCTATAAGGGAAATGGCCAAGTAACATATATAAACTTACACATTGGAATTACACCAGACATCTACACAGAGGCTCTAAAAGCCAGAGGATCCCACACAGACATCATCCAGACCTTAAGATAACATCCCAGGATAATACACTCAGCCAAACTCTCAATCAAAATAGATGGAGAAACCAAGATATCCCATGACAAAATAAAATTTACTATGTTTGTAAGCAACCTCTTGAGGAGATTTTTTGAAACTGGATCCAGATCTTCCCCAGCCTCTCCCCTACCCCCCTCATAAAAAAAATAAAATAAAATAAAATAAAATTTACACAATATCTTTTTACAACACTAGGATCACAGAGGATACTGGAAAGTAATCTCTAGCACAAAGAGGGTATTTACATGCTGGAAAACAAATTAATCCAAAATATCAAAACAAATCCAAAATAAGAGAAACATACATTCATAAGTCCATCTGCAGCAAGAAAAATAACAGGACTCAATCTTTAATATACTTAATATATGAATATATTTAACATAATCTCTTGAGATCAATGAAATTAATTACCCAATTAAAAATCACAAGTTAAAAGACAGTATGCAGCATTTTGGTGCATAGAAGAAACACTCCTCAGTGACAAAGACAGACAATACATCAGAGTGAACAACGAGAAAGTTTTACATGCATGATCCAGGGATGTGGGATACCTAAAAACCCAGAAGATGTTCCACTCCTATGTGCTCTAACATGCCCAGGATCCCAAGATCCCAGGAGCTTGGTCACAGCAGGATCTCAGGACCCTGGAGGCAGCTTGATACCTAGGAGCTCTGACACATCAAGGATCTCAGGCTCACTGGTTCCAGGAATCACAGGACCACAAATAACTCTATTCTGAGGAGTTCTGACACAACAAGAATTATAGGAAGGACAGGCTTGATTCAAATATAGCTAGGACAGGTAGCACTAGAGATAATCAGATAGTGATAGGCAAGCTCAGGAAAATAAGCAATAGAAATCAAGAAAACTTGCGGTTATTAGATAGCAATTTTCCCACCATAGCAAGTCCTGGACACACCATCACCAGCAGAAAAGCCAGATTTGTATCTAAAATTACTTTTTATGATGTTGAGAGAAGACTTTAAGAAGGACATAAATAACCCACTTAAAGAAATGTGGCTGAACACAGGTAAACAGGTAGAAGAGATTAGTGAGGACACAAAAATCCCTTAAAGCACAATCAAACAGGCAAAAAAATGAAAAACATCAATATCTGAAAATGGAAATAGAAACAATAAAAAAATCACAATGGGAGACAACCCTGGAGTTACAAAGCAGAGGAAACTGATCAAGAGTCATAGATGAAAGCATTACCAAAAGAATACAAGGGATGGAAGAGAGAATCTCAGGTGCAGAAGATAATAATTTAAAAAAAAATGAAACAATAGTCAAAGAAAATGCAAAATGCAAAAATCTTTTAACCCAAAAATCATCCAGGAAATCCAGGAAAAAAAATGAAGACCAAAGAATAGGTATAGAAGAGAGCAAAGATTCCCAACATAAAAGTTGAGTAAAAATCTGCAAGAAAATTCTAGAAGAAAACTTCCCTAACCTAAAGAAAGAGATGCACATGAAAATACAAGAAGCTTACAGAACTCCAAAGATACGGGACTAGAACAGAAATTCCTCCTGTTACATAATAGTCAAAATAAAAAAATACACTAAAGGAAAAAAAAAGAATATTAAAGGCATAAGGGGAAAAGGTCAAATAATATATAAAGGCAGACCTACCAGAATTACACCAGACTTCTCACCTGAAACTATAAAAGATAGAAGATCCTGGGCAGATGTCATAAAGGCACTAAAAGAATATAAATGCCAGCCCAGTCTACTATACCCAGAAAAATTCTAATTTACCCTAGATGGAGAAAACAAGATATTCCATGACATTACATACTATCTTTCCACAAATCTAGCTCTACAAAATATATTAGATACAAAACACCAACAGAAAGAGGTAAACTAAAGTCTAGAAAAAGCAAAAAGTTTATCTTTCAAGAAATACAAAAGAAAATAGCTACAGAAACATAATTTCACTTCTAACAACAAAAATAACAGGAAGAAACAATTGCTTTCCCTTATTATCTCTTAAAATCAATGGACTCAATTTTCCAATAAAAGTGTATAGGTTAGCAGACTAGATATGTAAATAGGACCCAACTTTTTGTTATATAAAGGAAATGCACCTCAGTGACAAACACAGACAGTACATCAGGTTAAGATGTGGGAAAGCAATTTTCAAAGCAAATGGTGCAAAGAAAAAAGCAGCGGTAGCTGTTCTAATATTGAATAAAATTGACTTTCAGCCAAAAATTAGGAAAAAAAAAAGATAAGGAAGGAAACTTCATTCTGGTCAAAGGAAAAAAATCTACTGAGATGAACTGTGACTTTTGAATACCTATTCTCCAAATGCAAAGGCAACCACATTCATAAAAAAAAGTAAATAAAATAAACTTCAATAAAGATGAAAGTACACATCACATGCCACACAATAATAGTAGGAGACTTCAAGAGCCAACTATCAACAATAGACAGATGATGGAAACAGAAACTGAAAAGAGACACTGTGAAACAGAGTTATGAGCCAAAGGGATCTAACAGATATCTCCAGAACATTTCATCCTAAAGCAAAAGAATAAAACTTCTACACAGTACGTCATGGTATGTTCTCCAAAATTGACCATATACTTGGTCGTAAATAAGGCCTCAACAAACACAAGAAGATTCATATAATTCCATGCACCCTATCAGATCACCACAGACTAAGTCTGATCTTAAATTCAAACAAACAAATAAAAAAAAAAAAAAAACAGAAAACACACAAACACATGGAAGCTGAACAATGCTCTACTCAAGGATGACTTGGTAAAAAAAAAGAAATAAATTAAAGAATTTTCAGAATTTAATGAAAATGAAGATAAATCATAGCAAAACTTACCAAAGACAATGAAAGCAGTGGTAAGAGGAATTGTCATAGCTCTAAGTGCCCCCCAAAGGAGACTGGAGAGAGTTTGGCCCTAGCAGTTTGACAGCACATCTGAAAGCTCTAGAACAAAAAGAAGAAAGTACACCCTAAAATTAGGAGCTGATTGGAAGACTTTCTATGACCCCTTCTATTTCTTTAAGGGTTATGGGACTGTTTAGATGATCTTTTTGACCATGATTTAATTTTGGTATTTGGTATCTGTCTAGGAAATTGTCCATTTCCTCCAGATTTCCCAGTTGTGTTGAGTATAGGCTTTTGTAGTAGGATCTAATGATATTTGGAATTCCCTCAGTTTCTGTTGTTATATCTCCCTTTTCATTTCTAATTTTGTTAATTTGGATACTGTCTCTGTACCCGTTCTTTATTCTGGCTAAGGGTTTATCTTGTTGAATTCTCAAAGAAGAAGCTCCTGGTTTTTGTTGATTCTTTATATGGTTCTCTTTGTTTCTACTTGATTGATTTCAGCCCTGAGTTTTGTTCCAGGGCTATCAGGTATATGCCATTAAGCTTCTAGTGTATGCTCTCTCCAGTTTCCTTTGGAAACACTCAGAGCTATGAGTTTTCTTCTTAACACTGCCTTCATTGCATCCCATAAATTTGGGTATGCTGTGCCTTTATTTTCCTTAAATTCTAAAATGTCTTTGATTTCTTTCTTTATTTCTTCCTTGACCAAGGTAAAAGTCTTCCAACCAAAAAAAGCACAGGACTGGATAGTTTTATTGCAGAATTCTATCAGGCTTTCAAAGAAGACCTAACACCAATACTCTTCAAACTGTTTTACAGAATAGAAAGAGAAGGAACACTACCCAACTTGTTCTAAGATGCCACAATTATGCTATATACCAAAGCAACACTAAGATTCAACAAAGAAAGAGAACTTCAGACCAATTTCCCTTATGAACATTGATTCAAAAATACTCAATAAAATTCTTGCCAAATGAATCCAAGAACACATCAAAACTATCATCCACCATGATCACGTAGGCTTCATTCCAGGGATGAAGGGATGGTTCAATATATGGAAATTAATCAATGCAATCCAGTACAATAACAAACTCAAAGAAAAAAAAACACATGGTCATTTCATTAGATGCTGAAAAAGCATTTGACAAAATTCAGCTTCCTTTCATGCTAAAAGTCTTGGAAAGAACAGGAATTCAAGGCCCATACTTAAACATAGTAAAAGCAATATAGAGCAAACCAGTAGTCAACATCAAACTAAAGGGGAAAAAAATTGAAGCAATCCCACTAAAATCAAGGACTAGACAAGGCTGACCCGTCTCTCCATATCTTTGTAATATAGTACTTGAAATTCTTTTTTTTTTTTTAGTACTTGAAATTCTTACTAGAGCAATTAGACAACATAAGGAGATCAAAGAGACACAAATTGAAAAGTAAGAAGTCAAACTATCACTATTTGCAGATGATAAGATAGTATACTGAAGTGACCCAAAAAACTCCACCAGACTCAGATAAACAACTTCAGCAAAGTGTCTCGTTTTAAAATCAACTCAAGCAAATCAGTAGCCTTCCTATATTCAAAGGATAAATAGGCTGAAAAAGAAATCAGGAAAATGACACCCTCCACAGTAATCACAGCAATATAAAGTATCTTGGTGTGACTCTAATCAAACAAGTGAAAGATCTGTATAACAGGAACTTCAGGTCTCTGAAGAAGGAAAGTGAAGAAGACCTCAGAAAATGGAAAATTTTCCATGCTTGTGGATTGGCAGGATTTATATAGTAAAAATGACTATCTTGTCAAAACCAGTATATAGATTCAATTGAATCCCCATCAAAATCCCAATTTTGTTCTTCATAGAATTAGAAAGAACAATTTTTAAATTCATGTGCAACAACAAAAAACCCAGGATAGATAAATCTATTCTCAACACTAAAAGAACTTCTGGGGGAATCAGTATCCCAGATATCAAGCAGTACTACAGAGCAATAATGTTAAAAATTGCATAGTATTGATGCTGTGACAAGTAGATAGATCAATGTAATAGGATTGTAGACTCAGAAATGAACCCACACACCTATCATCACTTGATCTTTCTCAAAGGAACTGAAACAATCCAGTGAAAAAAAATGTAGCCTTTTCAACAAATGGTGCTGGATCAACTGGAGGTCAGCATGCAGAAGAATGCAAATTGATTCATTCTTCTCTCCTTGTACTCAAATCCAGGTGGATCAAGGACCTCCACATAAGACCAGACACAGGGAAACTCATAGAAAAGAATCTGGGGAAGAGCACTGAGCACATGGGCACAGGAGAAAATTTTCTGAACAGAACACCAATAGCTTATGCTCTAAGATCAAGAACTGAGAGATGGGGCCTCATAAATTTAAACAGATTCTGTAAGGCAAAGGACACCGTCAATCAGACAAAAGGGCAACCAACAACAAACTGGGAAAATTTTTTTTACCAACCCTATATCTGACTGGTGGCTAATAAACAATATATACAAAGAACTTAAAACGTTATTCTCCAGAGAGCCAAATATCCTTATTAAAAAATGAAGGTAGAGAGCTAAGCAAAGAATTTTCACCTGAAGAATTTCGAATGGTTGAGAAGCAGCTTAAGAAATGTTCAACATCATTAGTCATTTGGTAAATTCAAATCAAAACAACCCTGAGATTTCACCTCACACCAGTCAGAATGGCTAAGATTAAAAACTCAGGAAACAGCAGGTGCTGGTGAGAATGTGGAGAAAGGGGAACACTCCTCCATTGCATGCTGGTACAACCACTCTGGAAATCAGTCTGGCAGTTCCTCTGAAAAGTGGACATGACATTTCCAGAGGACCCAGTTATACCACTCCTGGTTATATAACCAGAGGATTCCCTAGCATGCAAGAAAGACACATGCTCGTCTATGTTCATAGGAACCTTATTTATAATAGCCAGAAGTTGGAAATAACTCATATGTCCTTCCATGGAGGAATGGATACAGAAAATGTCGTACATTTACACAATGGAATACTACTCAGCAATTAAAAACAATGAATTCATGAAATTCTTAGTCAAATGTTTGAACCTGGAAAATATCATCCTAAGTGAGGTACCTCATTCACAAAAGAACACACATGGAATGCAGTCACTGATAAGTGGATATTAGCCCAGAAGCTCTGAATTCTAAAGACACAATTCACATAACAAATCTTTCACAAGAAGAGGGAAGGAAAGTACCCTGGTCCTGGAAAGGCTTGATGTAGTAATATAGGGGATAACCAGGACAGAGAAGTGGGAGGTGTTGGTTGGGAAAAGGGCAGAGGGAAGTGGACTTATAGGACTTATGGGGATGGGTGAACTGGTAAAGGGGAAATCATTTGGAATGTAAACAAAAAATATAGTGAGCAAAAAAAGAAAATCATATCAACTACTGGTTTTCATGCTTATTTCCTATTAATATTCCCTTCATTGGAAAAGTACTGGACATCACTTTTATCCAAATTTAGTATATTATGAATTTCTGCCACGAACATATCCCTTAGTTTCAAATGAATTTTATATTCTAATACAAACAATCATGCTGAAGCATACCTGTATGTCTGATTTGTCATGCATGTTCATGTGTATGTTTATGCTTGTTCAAGGGCATGTGGAGGTTCTGAACTCAATTTTAAAGTACTACAGCAATCAACTTCTGGTATTTTCTTCAGACACTATTTCTCCCTAGCTTGATTAGCATTACTGGACACTGTACCCACAATATTCTTATACATATGCTCCTTGGTTCTGGGAATGTAAATTTGTTCTAAAAAAAAAAAAAAAAAAAAAAAAAAAAAAAAACTTAAGACCTTATGCTGACACAGCAATCACTGTATTTCCTGAATCATTGCTTCAAGCGCTGCTTTTCTTGTTTGTTGTTTTTCACTCCCTTAATGAAGTATGCCACAGTGTATTGTGCAAGTGCAAGCACACCACAATGGTGATATGTTGGTCCCTGGATTGTATATCTTTATCTAATTAGTAGTAATGGTGTTGCTTATGAGAGAATGCATACTTTCTCCTGTCAGTATTAATACCTCATGAAGCTTGTACTAACCCCTGAACCTGTACCATTATAAGAGAATGCATGCACTTGGACTAATACACCGACAGGCAGTGGACAGGTAACCTGTAGGCTTAGATTCTCTAAAGACTAATTTATTTGTTTTACTTAAAAGTTTTAATCTCCATTCTAGTCCACTGACTAAAGATGGGGGAGAAAGATGGTTAATAGGACAAAGGGTATATACACCGTTTAAGAGTAGATTTTTGTAGTGATTTCATTCTTCGTTATTAGGATATCAACAGTCCATGTCAATCGGCAATCACCAAACACTTATCTTTAATAGGAAAACACCAAACAAAAATCAGAGTGGGTTGATCCAGAAAAAAATAGAACGAAAGAAAGGCTCCACCCACTCTGCACCAGTCTGAGGAAGTAGCCAAAAGCAGCTGGAATACATAGAAATGTTTTAAGTGTTTTTTCTCTCTACAAAATCACAAGTGAAGATCATAGAAGGTCAACAAAGTGTTTTAAGGAATAGTGATGTAAGAGCATCATCTGTGAAGACCAGTAAAGCCTTGCAATGTAAACCAATGCTGAAGTGACTTTCACTCTCTGTTTAGTTATACTTACACTTTTTCCAAACATCCTCTACAGTTTCTGTCTCAGTAAAACATTGTCTTACTTGTTTGATTCAGCGAAACATCCTATCATAAGATAGGATACCCAGAAACACATCATATGACACAACTGAGTCACCAAAGAAAGTGGAAATTTCCACTCAGTAACTTGTTTCTGACTTTGATTTATTTTGTTTTGTTTTTAATGTCAGCATTAACAAACACACACCATAAAGGATGAACACAGCTCTTAACCAGATAGTTTCATTGTGTAATCCTAGAACAGCATCTTTTGAAAGCCAGAGGCAGGAGCAGGAAGTACTAATGGTGTTTTTCCTTTTAGTGTCATTGGGAATTATTTTTTTAAATTTTATACAAGTGAAGACCAGTAAAGCCTTGCAATGTAAACCAATGTTAGAGTGATTTTCACTCTCTGATGAGCTATACTTAAACTTTTTCGTTTCTGTCTCCGAAAAACATCCTCTCACTTGTTTGATTCAGCAAAACATCCTATCATAAGATAATATCCAGAAACACATCACATGAAACAACTGAGTCACCAAAGAAAGTGGAAATTTAAACTCAGTAACTTGTTTTTTGTTTTGACTTGTTTTCTTTTGTTTTTTAATATCAGCATTAAGAAACATACACCATAAAGGATAAATACAGCTCTTGCCAGATAGTTTCAAGTTATAATCATAGAAGTGCATCTTTTGAAGACCAGAAGAAGAAGCAGGATGTACTAATGGTGTTTTTCCTTTTAGTGTCAATGGGAATTATTTCTTAAATTTTATACACTGTACTTTGGACTTATTCACCACAAATCCATCTCTCCTCAAATCTTCGTTCTTTGGTACACAGGCAACATTGTATGTTCTCCCTTCCCTCCTCCTCCATTCCCTTCAGTTCCTCCCACTTTCCCTCTCCTCCTCCCTCTCCTCTTTTCAGTGTGCTCTTTTTATACTCTCATGTATGTTTGCTTCCACTGAAGCCTGGATGACCCACTAGAGTCATTATTCTGTCTTCAAATGTTTCTACCTTGTTCTCTCTGCAACCTGTCTCTGTAAAACTGTCCTAGGAAAACTGGTACACACTAAAGGCACATATTTTCTTTTCTACTCTTCTTTCCTTGTAATTGACTCTAAAGTTGCCTGTCTTTCCTGATTCTTCTTGTGAGAGTTGGTTCTATCTTGTCCTTTACTCATTCTCCCAGATCTTTTTCTGATTCATCACTTTATCTGGCCTTCAACAAAATAACCCTTTCAAATATGGCTGCTTCTTTCTACAAACTACCTTTATCTTCATCATTTGAAATTAAAGATGTACTAAGAGCATGTCTGCATTCTAGTCATAGGGATCAAAGATATATCTGTATTGCAGCCAGAGGGATTAACTGTTTGTACTGAGTACATAGTTATATTCCACACAGACCTTGGACATCTTTGGATTGGGGACCCTTACCAGAGCAGCAATGTTGCTGGGATAAATTCCTCTATTCTTAACCTTAACCACTCACACTCTTTATTTAAACCCATTTTTCTAATTGCAAGGATAAAATAGCTTCAAGTGCCTTTGAACTTTAGAGAGGAAAAGAGTCACTAGTATTAACTTGCAAGGACAAAGGAGATAATACAGTCAGTATAATTTTTGTCCAAGGACTATGTAGCAGAATTTTCCCTGTCCAATCACTTTAACTATTAATACAATAAAAAGCCTGTGGTGGGACAGTTAAAAGGGAGGTGGAATGAAGAGTTTGAGAAACAAGGATCGAGGAGGAAGAGAGAGAACTGAGGAAGATGGAGCAAAAGGAAGACAACACTGATTCTGTCTGGCTTTAAACAGACACAGGAAGCTATAATATCATATAGGGATAGCATAATTGTAATAATTTGTTTCACTTAGTTGGTGAATTTATAAAAATATTGTCTCTGAATTATTGTGTGGGCATCTTGAGAATTGAGAATTTATCAGTATATAAATCTGACAGGTTAATTATAAGCTTCTAGAGTTTTGATTTAATCAGTTAATGGGAATTGAGACTGCCGGCCACAGGAGGTGGATGGCTGGAAATATGAGCATAATTCTCCATGAGAGAACAACATTCAGTCTCTGCTGGGGTTATCCTAGAGGGAGAGGTGGTGAGACCACCACAAATATAATAGCTTGGTATAGCATGAAAGCTTGCTAATCTTTTTTAGAAGTTCCTGCAACAGCATGGTAACTCATTTAAATCCCTAAAATTCAATATAGAACTATATCTTGCCAGTTTGAACCTGTAATTATAGAGCTAGAGAGTCAAAGACAAAAAAAATAATTCTCAGGAGTTCAGAGTCAATTGAGTGACATAGAAAAGCCATAGGTCATTTAAAAACTCTGTTTCTAAAAACAAGGAAATATATACCTGATGAATAATAGGAAGGATATTCTCTGGTCTCAGTGTACTCATCCACACATAAAACCACACATATGAGCATTTATTTACATACACAAAGAAGTAACAAACACTTTTCTGATAAGAAAATGCTGAGAACCACAGAATGGACATAAATATAGAAGTTAATATCTGCTCTGCTCTTCTTACATCTGATGGTCCTCTAAGAGAAACACACATTAAACAATTTTTAGCTTGTGTGTGTGCCTGAATATGTGCCTTTTAAAATTATGTGGTTACAAAAGTAGGCATACATGTACATATGTGCATACTGTTTTTCTCTAATATTGACATTTTAAACCTGTGGGTAACAACCCCTTATATGTTAAATGAGCTTTTAGAAAATGTTTATCTAAGACCACTAAAAAACACATATATTTCCATTATGATTTATAACAGTAACAAAATTGGCATTATGAAGTAGCAACTAAATAACTTTATATTTGTGGGGCACTATAACATGAAGAACTGTCTTAAAGTTTCATAGCATAAGGAAGGTTAAGAACTACTTTTCTATAGTAGAGCTTGAGGTCAGATTTTGGGATTCCACTAGATCTTTTGTTGTGGAGAACAGTTTTTGCTATTCTGGGTTTTTTGTTATTCCAGATGAATTTGAGAATTGCTCTTTCTAGATCTTTGATGAGTTGATTTGGAATTTTGATGGGGATTGCACTGAATCTGTAGATTGCTTTCAGCAAGTTGGCCATTTTTACTATACTAATCCTGCCAATCTATGTGCATGGGAGAGCTTTCCATCTTCTGAGATCTTCTCCTATTTCTTTCTTCAGAGGCTTGAAGTTCTTGTCATACAGATCTTTTACTTGATTCATTAGGGTGACAACAACGTATGACATATTATTTGGGGCTATTGGAAGTGGTGTCATTTCCCTAATTTCTTTCTCAACTTTAGGAGTCTGAGAACTCCTGGTGGAGTTCTCCTAAAGCTTTGGAGTCACTTAAGTATATGATCATATCATCTGCAAATAATGAAATTTTGACTTCTTCCATTCTGAATTGTATAACTTTGACCTCCTTTTGTTGTCTGATTGCTCTGGTAGGACTCTAAGTACTATATTGAATAGATAGAAAGAGAGTGGGCAGTCTTGTCTTGTCCCCAGATTTTAGTTGGATTGCTTCTAGTTTCTCTATTTAATTTGATGTTGGCTACCGGTGTGCAATATATTGCTTTCACTATGTTTAGGTATGGACCTTGGGTTCCTGATATCTCCAAGATCATGAAGGAATGCTGGATTTTTTTAAAAACTCTTTTCAGAATCTAATGAAATGACCATGTGAATGTATTCTTTAGTTTGTTTATGTAGTGTATTACATTGACGGATTTTCCTATATTGAACCATCCCTGCATCCCTGAGACGAAGTCTACCTGATTGTGTTGAATTATAGTTCTGCTGCATTCTTGGATCAGGTTGGCCAGAATTTTGTTAAGTATTTTTGCATATATGTTCATGAGGGAGATTGATTTGTAATTTTCTTTCCTTTTTTAATCTTTGTTTGGTTTAGGTATAAGCATTATTGTGGCTTCATAGAATGTGTTGGGTAATGTTCCTTCTCTTTCTAATTTTTCTGCAGAGCAATAGCGATAAAAAACTGTTTTCTATTATTGAGGAGACAGGCAGGAATGTCAATGGAATAGAATAGAAAACCCAGAAAAGAACACACATACATACACTCACTTGACATTTGACAAAGAAGCTAATACACCCAGTAGAAAACATCCAGTAGAAAAAAGACAACATTTTAAACAAATGGTGCTAGATCAACTACAGGACAGCTTGCAGAAAAATGAAAATTGATCCAGTCTTACCTCCTTGTATAAATAACAAGTCCAAGTGGATCAATGACTTACACATAAAACCATATACACTGAAGCTTATAGAGGAGAAAGTGGGGAAGAATCTTGAACACATGGGCACAGGGGAAAGGTTCCTGAATAAAAAACACCAATGTCTTTTGCTCTAAGACCAAGGTGTACTCTTTTAAATTGAAAAGTAGGTAGTTATATCTAGTGGATATTGTTTAAATATAAACAAGGAAAAGAAAAAAAAACTTCATTGTCACAACTTGTCCACTTTTTATGAATTAGATGGTGCTAGAATGAACCTTGAAAGCCAAGCATGAGATCAAAAAAGATAAATGCTTAAGAAAAGAAGCCCTCCATGAAGAGTAAGTCTCTCATGTAAAAGTAAGTATTTCAATTTTCCCTCCACTGCTTTCCACTTATTGCTTGCAATATGCTATAAAAGCCCTAAGCTATTTTTATTGAAGTTTACATTTAATACATAAAATAGTGACTCAGCAAATTTATTGGACATAATATAAAAAAATTATGAAAATCACAGAAAAAGGAAAAATCAATAGAACAATAGAAACATTCAATATCACCATTTAGTAAATCTGTGTGCATGTGCATGCATGAGTGTGTGCATGTGTTAGTTATATGTGTACAAATATGCATAAATATGCTACCTGTGTGCAGTCTGCAAAGGACAGAGAAAGGATGAGGCAGCTTATTATCTCCTATACTTTCTCTTGATGCAGGGCCTCTCACTAGATCTATGACTTGGGAGGCAGCCAACATTTTTCTGAGTTTTTCTATCTTTTCCTCCACTTTGGTGATACATGCATGCCTGTTACCACACAAGGAATTTGAATGTGTGCTGGCTTTTAAGTCCCTGGTTCTTGGAACTGAGCATGTGCTCTGAGGTATAAAGCCTTCTGCACAGACACAGTACATTTTAGTGAAAATAAATAAGGCTCATTCATGGTATTTTCTCCATTTATAAGTTCCATTCCCTGGCATATTTTTATTCTCAGAAATGAACAGTTTAAATGATTTTGGTACTTTCAAGTCTTAAATTAAGTTTTTAGATGCATAAACTACCAAAATTTTTCTCCTGAGTTAAAAATTCAAATGTTGTACCTTGCCTTACAAAGAAGAAGGCAAAATTAAGATGGACAGTAGAGAGAATGAATAAGAATGCTTTTCCCAACATATTTATACTTTAAATTTCAAATGAATTCAGAAGGAAAATGAACAATTTCAGTGTTCACAGGTTTGTATTATGTGATATATATCAGGGAAATTTTATATTGTCTTTATCCCTTGTAATTTCCAAATTTATTTTCCTCTAATGTCATAGTTCAACCACAGTGGATTTTTGTATTCCAAGATGCTTTATAATATTGTGCCATTTCAGGTTTCATACCATGTAACTATTAGGAATGTGGTTTTAAACTAATATGAATTGGTAAAGAGAGATGGTTTATTTTGTAAAGTGTTTGACATAAAAGTATGGGGGTCACATTTGGTTTCTACTCTGAGGCAAAGTGTGGATCCTGGGGCATGAACATTTCAGCTCTGTGAAGGCAGAAACAGCAGGATATTTGGAACTAGCTGTACAGCCATATCAGTGGATACAGAAACTGTGAGTTCCATGTTCAGTGAAAAATGATGGAGGAATCCAGCTTATACGGATTTTTGGCCTCTATGTCCTCCCATACTTGGGAGCAATCACTTATGAAACACACACACATCCACTCCCATACTTGACAGCCATCACTGATGAAACACACACACACACACACGCACAAGGACACACGCAAGGGGACACACACACAGGGAGAGAGAAAGAAAAAGAGAGAAAGAGAGAGAGGAGAGAGAGAGAGAGAGAGAGAGAGAGAGAGAGAGAGAGAGAGAGAGAGACTGAAGATGCATGTTCTTTGCAGTTGTTCCTGTAATCTACTTACTTACATATTCATTAATGCATGGTTAGCATTATTTTCTTTTTTATTGCACAAAAACAAAAACTGATGCAGACATAGAGTAACTACTAATTTTATGTTCATAATATTTATAGAAGTATATCAAAACATTTTTAAGACGCAAAATACCATGTTTTCTGTATCCATTCCTCTGTTGAGAGGCATCCGGGTTCTTTCCAGCTTCCAATTGTTATAAATAAGACTGCTATGGAGCATGTGCTCTTATTACATGTTGGAACATCTTCTAGGCATATGCCCGGGAGTGGTATAGCTGGGTCCTCGAGGTAGTGCTATGTCCAATTTTCTTAGGAACCACCAAACTGATTTCCAGAGTGGTTTTTACCAGCTTCCAATTTCACCAGCAATTTAATGATGTTCTTCTTTCTCTACTTCCTCTCCATCATTTGCTGTCTCCTGAATTTTTGATCTTGGACATTCGGACGGGTGTGAGAATCTCAGGGTTGTTTTAATTTGAATTTCTCTGATATTTAAAAACTTTGGACATTTCTTTAGGTGTACTACTCATATTAAAAACAGTAAATTCGTGAAATTTTTAGGCAAATGGATGGAGCTATAAAATATCATCCTGAGTGAGATAACCTTATCATAAAAGAACACACATGGTATGCAGTCACTGATAAGTGTGTGTTAGTCCAAAATATTGGAATACCCAAGAAACAAATCAGAGACCACATGAATCTCAAGAATAAGGAAGAGGAAATTGTGGAGATTTTGATGCTTATTGGAAAGTGTATCAAAATACCCACGACTCACAGTCAACCACTGGGCTGATAATAGGTTCCCCAATGGAGCAGTTAGAGAAAGGACCCAAGGAGCTGAAGAGGTTTGCATCCCTATAGGGGGAACAAAAATATGTACCAACCAGTTCCCCTGCCAGAGATTCTAGTGACTAAACCTCCAACCAAAGAGTACACATAGAGTTATCCATTGCTCCAGCTACATATGTAGCATAAGATGAATATTTCAGACGTCAATGAGAGGAGAGGCCATTGGTGCTGTGAAGGCTTGTTTCCCCAGAATAGGGAAATGCAAGTCATAAAATTGGAGGGGGTAGTGAGCTGTGGGAGGAAGGATGGGATAGTGGGTTTTCAGAGGGGTAACACAGATAGGGGATAACTTTTAAAATGTAAATGAAACAAATATCTAATAAAAACGACACAAAATACTTCAGGAGACTAAAAGCATAAACTATCACTCTTGTCAAACATCTAAAACTTCATTGTCTTCCATAATTCCATTTTGTTTACAACGACCTCATTCTAGATATGGCCAATAATGTGATTATTTTTAAAAAGGTCAGCTTCTATATTTTGTTTTCCAAGCTTCCAGCTGTTACTAGATATGGATGCTTAGCTATTGTTCTCTCTAAACCAGGCTTCTGTCACCCGGGTTTCAGTGAGAACCCAATTAGAATGATAACATTTATAATTTCATTGCCTCATCACTAAAATTCAATGGATTGTTTCATGGAAACATCCTCTCTGTTATGCTTTTTTTCCCCTTCAGGAGCAAAAGTAAGCTTTTGGATAGGCTAAATAAGTTCTTGCATATTCTTTTGAGGAAATAATCCATTGTCAAATGAAGCTATTGTTGTTTAAAAGAAAAATACTAAATTAAATTACTTAAATAAATTTTTGTGTTGGTGAGAGGACTCAGCAGTTAAGATCACTCACTGTTCTTTTGGAGGTAATTAGTTCAAATCCCAGCAACCACATGGTGGGTCACAACCATCCATAATGAGAACAAATAAAGAACCTATGGGCTGGAACAAACTGGGAACTGAGAAAAAGGGAGAAAGGGAAGGGGTGGGGATATACATATTATTAAGTAGAGAAAACCAAATGCCTGGGGAATTCTTTTGGTTGTTATCTGTGTGCCTTGCATACCAAAATCCATGAGTTTTATACCTCACTCTTCATAATTACATTTTATTTTCAGTAATTGGAAAATAGAGGTAAGAGCTTCAGTATTTGAAGATGTATAGTGAATGTGAAGACTACCATGGTTACTTGATGTTAGTTTAAAAATTGAGAGGAAAAAAATAAAAACAAGAAAACCAAAAGATACTAATTTGTCCTCATTTCTACATTAATTTCTGTGTGTATATTACATCTGAGCAATCATTTGTATTTGTACGGTATTAGTTTGAAATGCTGCACTTTGTCACATTGTTTTTCTTCTTCTACTTTCACCTCTAACCTTTGTACACAATACAGTTCTTCAAGAAATACTTCCCAAAAAATCAAACTGAAACATGTTATGTAATTTTGACTTTCAGAAGACAGAGCCAAAAGGATCACAAGGGCATGGCCAGCTTGACCAACTTACTGAAGAGTGTCTTTAAAAAGTTAAATAAATAAATGAATAAATAAATGCAAAAAATAAATAAAAAAATTAAAAATTCAACTTAGGGACTTGAATGTGTAGGAAGTTGTTCTACCAGTAAACTATATTACGGTCCATCATCATATTATTACTATTATTATTATTATTATTATTATTATTTAGATTTTTTGAGAGAGAGTTTCTCTGTGTAGCTCTTACTGTCCTGGAATTCACTGTGTAAACTAGACTGGTCTCAAACTCAGAAGTACACCAGCCTCTGCCTCCCATGTGTTGGGATTAAAAGTGTGGGCCACCACCGCCCAGCTTTTTGTTTTGTTTTGTTTTGTTTTTTGACCATTATTGGTATTATTTACATGAATTATTTCAAAATTTTATTGTGCCAATTTATTGTGATATTTCTGGACTATATGAAGACATTTTATACAAGTTCACATCATTCATTGTACATATGTTTCCTCATCTCCTTAACTTTCCTGTTTTACTATGTCAGCAATCCTCTTATTCTCTAGATAGTTTAACCTCTATACTTAATTTCAAACATATAAATATTCATTATTTTTCATATGCAGATAAAATTTAGGATATTCAAATGAAAGAAAACATGGTTTTTGTCATTCTAAACTTGATCCATTTTATTTATATATTTATATATCTTTAGGATTGAAATTTGGTGATATATTTCCTATTCAGGTCTCAAACCGAGGTTCAGATAATCACACAAATTGCTACCAGTGCATAATACATAAAGAATGACATGCATATTTCCAAGAAGATTCTATGTAATTATCTTTTGAAAAAGGAAAGCTCATATAGTCAAAGTAAGGCTCATTCCTTGAATAAGACCTAAATTATTTTCTGCTCTTACTGACTGCTATAAGATTAAAGATTATGTCCAATTTTCTGGGGAACCCCCAAACTGATTTCTAGAGTGATTTTACCAGCTTGCAATCCAACCAGCATTGGTGTTCCTCTTTTTCCCTATCCTTAAGAGCACCTGCTGCCACCTAAGTTTTTGATCCGAGCTATGCTGAATGGTGTTAGGTAGAATCCCAAAGTAGTTTTCAATTGTATTAGCCTGATGACTGAGGATATTGAATATCTCTTTTGGTGCTTGTTAGCCATTTGGTATTCCTCAGTTGAGAATTCTTTGTTTAGCTCTGTACACTATTTTTAATATGCTTATTTGTTTCTCTGAAGTTGACATTCTTGAGTTCTTTGTATATATTGGATATTAGCCCTCTATTGGATGTAGGGTTCATAAAGATTTTTTTCCCAATTTGTTGGTTGCCATTTTCTCCCATTAACAGTGTCTTTTGTCTTACAGAAGCTTTGTATTATAATGAGGTCACATTTGCCAATTCTTGATCTTAGAGCATAAGCTATTGGTGTTCTGTTCAGGAAATTTTCTCCAGTTCCCCTGTGCTCAAGAATCTTCCCCACTTTCTTTTCTATTAGTTTCAGTATATCTGGTTTTATGTGGATGTCGTTGATTCAAATTGACTTGAGCTTTGTACAGGAGATGAGAATGAATACATTTGCATTCTTCCACATGCTTAACCACCAGTTGAAATATCACCATTTTTGTAAAGGCTATCTTGTTTTTCTACTGGAAAGTTCAAGTGACTGTAGGTGTGTGGGTTCATATCTGGGTCTTCAATGCTATTCCATTGATCTACCTGCCTGTCACTCTACCATTAACAATCAGATTTTTATCTCTATTGCTCTGTAGTACAGTTTGAGATCTGGGAGGCTGATTCCCTCTGAAGTTATTATATTGTTGAGAATAGTATTTCTATCTTGGGTTTTTGCTTCTACAGATGAATGTGTGAATTGCTCTTTCTTAATCTATGAAGAATTGACTTGGAATTTTGATGGGGATTGAATTGAATTTGTATATTGCTTTTGTCAAGATTCCCATTTTTTTCTATATGACTCCTGCCAATCCAAGAGCAGGGAAATCTTCCCATCTTTTGAGATCTTTTAAGATTTCTTTCTTCAGAGACTTGAAGTTCCTGTTATACAGATCTTTCACTTGTTTGGTTAGAGTCACTCCAAGCTATTTTATATTGTTTGTGAATATTATGAAGGGTGCCCTTTCCCTAATTTTGTTCTTAGCCTGTTAATCCTTTAAGTATAGGGATGGTACTGATTTTTTGAGTTAATTTTATATCCAGCCACTTTGCTGGAGTTGTTAATCAGCTGTAGGAGTTCTTTGGTGCAGTTTTTGAGATCACTTAATTATACTATCATATTTCTGCAAATTGTAATAGTTTAACCTCTCCTTTTCCAATTTGTATCCCTTTGACCCCCTTTTGTTGTCTAATTGCAGTAGCTAGAACTAAAGTACTATACTGAATATATAAGGAAAGAGAGGGCAACCTTGTTTAGTCTCTGATTTTAGTGGGATTGTGTCAACTTTCTCTCCATTAAGTTTGAGATAGAATACAAAAACTTTAATACTGAGAATTTGAGTATGCAGAAAGAGCTAGAGAGTATGCACCTGTATATGGAAAAAATACCAAGCACCAACTGCTAATCACTAATTAGTAATTTACTACATTCTGTAGCCAGATGTGTAAGGTGAATTGTTTTAATATGCACATTGGTATGTACAGAAGCAATGATCAAAAAAACCAAATTCTTAATTTTCATAAACACAGAATGCTGATGTATACAATTGGTGTCAGGTAGGTTTTAAGGAAGCTCCCTCTGTGATCAATCTTATTTCCATAATATGCCCTGTTGACCTAAGCTTTCTCACTTGAATCCCCCTTGATAGGTGTTATTTCTTGTTTTATTTGAGATGGTTGATAAGGTTTATGTTGATCTTTTACAAGCAATATTCAAGAGACACAAAAACAGCCAGAGTCAAACTAGCAGAAGAAAACTAGTTTGTGCTGTGAAACTATTATGTGTGCATTCCTTTAAGATTCATATGTTCAGGTTAAATTGAATAGTGTGATGGAATGTGGAAGTGAAGCCCATGAAAGGCAATTTATTAATGGGAATGGATTTCTCTGGAACAGGAATAGTATCTTTTTGAAACAGATTCCAGGGAGCTAGTAGGTTCAGTTTGTGAAATGTTTGCCACCAAATCATGGACCTGAACTCATTCCCACCAACAAGATACAAAAAAGAGCATAGTAGTACACATTCAATATCCCAGAGCTATTTAAACATGCAGAGGAAGAGCCTTGGAGTTTACTGCTCTAACTGTAGGCCAATCAGCAATTCTGCCTGACAAAAAAGAAGATGTATATTATAAAAGGAATTACTATTGATTTTTACAGTTGATTTTCACATGCACTTGTTTGTGCTTGCACATTTAAACACCTGAGAACAGCCTCACACAAAGATATGGACTCACAAAGATAGAAAAAACAAAAGAGTTAGGGCTATCGAGCTCTGTCTTGTTATATTCCAGTTATCTGATGGCAGATACTATTTTTAATAAAAAAAATCAGGCATTAGATGCTAAGCAATAATTAATCATAGGGGCTAGAAAGTTTACTCAACAGTTAAGAGCATTGACCACAAAGATTTATTAACCTGATCTTTGGAATATGGCACTAGTCTTGGATAATCACCATATTTAACATATTCTATTAGAATTGTTACATATTTGATGATGACATTACCTTTTCTGTTTGTGATTAACTGAACATGTAGTGTTAGAGTGGTAATGCTTAGATGGTTTTTGTATTTTACAGTGCCAAATGGTTTTTGTTGGTATTCATACTTTCAGGATATATGCCCAGGCAGTTGTAGAGCTGCCCAGTTCCTACATGCAGAAGGAACCCAGGCAGACTGTGTACTGAGCATTCTTTCACTCTGTTGTTCCCTATGTACCTGGCTGAGCTAGCTGTTTGTCATAGGAGCCGAGATGGTAGAGACCTCAGCTCACAGGGCTCCCTCTAATCATGGAACTCCCTGTAGGTCAGATGCTCCCTTGCAGGATACATGCCCAGACAGCTGTAGAACTTCCCAGCTCCTACGTGCAGAAGGAACCCAGCAGACTGTGTCCCAAGCAGTATTTCACTCTGTTGTTCCATGTGTATCTGGCTGAGCTGGCTGCTTGGTCACAGGAGCCAAGATAAGAATGTAGGTCTTACAACCTCAATGAATAAAATCATTTTGGAGAATACAAAAAGCTACAAATCTCCAGGGAGTCTAGATTCTTTCATGGTGACAATTAGCATTGACCATCAAAACTTCAAAAAATATGTATCACTTAAGAGTTGAATATTTCATGCTTTCATCAAATAGTAGAGGGAACATGGAGAGATTTAATTATAATCACATGCGGGAACTGAAGCATGCAGGAGTCATTCTGCCTATCATAGCTATGCAACACAGACATATGAAAATTGATATCCAGGGTTTTAAACTTCAAAATCTAGATTAAGTAATTTCTTGTGGTTTCACAGCAGAAGAGAAGGAATTTGCAACCGAAAAGTGACACAGGACTTTCTGCTTCTCTATTCTGAAATTAATGCCTAGCATCTGAAATTCTGTTGGAATTAATTTGTGGAGTAACTCTGAATTAGACACATACTTCCTAACTGTGAAAGTCTGGGGATATTGCTATGTAATATTTCAGGAATACTTACTAATTTTAGTGAGTAAAATGTCTGTCTGAAAATACCAAAAATGTTAAAGATGCCCTAGTGCATACAAATGCTGACTCCAGTGACACCCTTCTCCTTTAGTTCTTCCCTTTACCTAGAGCTGTTAATTTGGTATTTGTGTTTCTTTCTTGTTCAAAAGATTGTATCCATCCAGACTTCTTTAACAACAATAATTAAGGACCCTAGAGCCTCTCTCAACTATCAAGAAGTAGCTCAAACATTATCACTGGATATATTTCTCTTTCCACTATTAAGAGAGATAATTTCAGTTGGGACCTTAATGAGAGCTGGATTCCACTAACAGTCAGCCCTTTGAATCTATTGAAGTTTCTCTTGATTTGCCTAATTAAAGTGAGAAAGTTCATCTTAAGCATGTGCTCTTGGCACTGGCTAACATATACCATGTGAGAAAAAACTCTTTGCTTTTTGCCTTAATTTCTTTGTATCATACTAGTGAGTTTAGCTACTCTGCTGCTGCTGCTACTGCAAACTCTCCGACTTTTCTGAAATCAGAACCCAGCTTCTTCACACTATCCATGTGACCAAATCCCAATTGTTCTCAAGGAAACTGACAAACCTTTTTTTATCAGATAGTGATGCCTGAAGCAACAGTCTCATGGACTGAACAGCTGCTGGATTCTCAGACTATCTAGTAAAAATATGGCTCTGTTATGTTTCTTTGGAGATATAATTCCAAAAATTCCTATTGCTGTGTTCCTTTAATATAATTCCTCCTATTGTGGTGACACTCAACCATAAAAATTATATTTGAAACTATTTCATTACAGTAGTCTTATTACTTTTATAAATCAAATTGTGAGTATCTGTGTTTTCCAACAGTCTTGTCTCACCACAGTGAAAAGGTCTTCAACCCTGAAAAGGGTCATGACCCACAGTTTGAGAAATGGTACTTTAGTGTTCTCTATAACCAGTACCTGGTTGATGTGGAGTTGTTTTTTTTGTTGTTGTTGTTGGTGGTGGTGGTGGTGGTGGTGGTGGTAGTGTGTGTGTGTGTGTGTGTGTGTGTGTTATCTTGTCTGTTTTTTTTTTGTATAGTTGTATGAACACTTGTTTGTTTTTAGTTTCGTTATTGTAGTTTTCATATGGTATGTTGATTGCTTAGCTCATTGGTCTTTTTCCTCTGTAGAAATAGTGTCTGGTTGCTTGGCACACACTATGTATACCAAACAGACTTAAAACTCCCAGAGAACCATCAATCTCCTGAGTTTTAGATTGAAGAACAGCCTTGTTTTATCATGTGTACTGGCAAATTTTGTGTTTTATAAAAAGAAAAGAGGGCCATGGATATGTTTGGTAGAACCAGGTATATGATTGGTTGAGGCACTGTATGGTGAGGAGAAAGGGGATACCTCTGTGAGCCCTTAGTGGAGCATCACTTCCCCCTGAGGTATAAGCCATATGACAGATTTAGTATGGAATAGACTTTATTTACGGCATGGGAAGGAATTTGATTAGGGAGTAGATACAAAGAAAGCCAGTGGAAAAGAAAGAAAGAGAGAGAGAGAAAGAAAGAGAGAGTCCTTTCTTCTTGTCTTCAATATCTCTCAGAGTACATAATCACATGTTACAAAGTTCATAATCACAAGTTCACACTCAAAAATTCAAATCATAAATTGAGAAAGAAGTTTATAACAGAGAAGGTTTATATGCATATCTATTATGAGTATTTATCTAGCTAAACATCTATCACTTGTACCAGCTGTACATGTTCATTTAAGATTTGAAACCATAAGTAAATTATTAGTGAAGTTTTGTATAGATAAACCAAGTCAATATTTTATCATCTGTCCTAGCAACTATAATAAATCATTAGTTCTCTTTATAAGACTGCTGTTTAACATTTTTACAACGTTGTAGAATGTGCTTTGAGAAGGAGAAAGCCTGGTAAATACTGTAAGACAGTGAATCTTTGTGAATCTACATAGATCTTCTCCAAAGGGGTGTGATATTTCTTATTGATTATTATGTATGTTTAATAATAATAGAAAAAGCATATTAATAGCAGAAATCTTTCCTAAAATGAGTCCCTCACAGCCTTGCTTAATAAGTGCTCACCTGCCGTAGATTATATAATAATCTGAAACATGTTGTTTCAGTATGATCACCTGCTAGTATTTTAGCTTGTCCCATGTGGCTCCTGACATACCTCAAGACTTCTCTAAGCAAGGATCTGAGCTTGTTAGTGAAGGTACTAGATATGAGGTTAATGTAAGGTTCTTCTTGGCCAAGGGTGGCAGAGAAGCTAAAGAGAAATGGGATGAATCCCTTAAATTGACAGCATGGAAGAGAGAAACACTAATGTTGAATTTTCTTCTGCTTAGTTGGATTTAATAGTGACAACATATAAAAAACTGTTTCTCGTTTTAGGAATTAATGATCTTTAACTATTGTTCAATTTGGAAGAAATACTTTTTCATTAAAATTAAGTATTTAAAACAAAATACACAGAATAATGAGATATTTTATGATAGTGGAAAATACAGTAATTTTCAGTAAGTGGAGATTAAAAAAAAACAAAAAGAAAAAACCCTCCAAATATAAAACTGAGAGAGGACATTAAAAAAACTCCAAGTATGAGACGAAACAATGGCTGGATATTAACAAATAATTGAACTGACCAAATACCCTGAAAAAAAAGTGCAAGCACATGCTCAGAAACAAATAAGGGATATCCAACAAACAGCTTCATACAAATCAAAAGAACCATTGTCCAACCAAAAGTGAGAACCCAGAAGGCCAGGCAAGGTAAAAGTGTGGTGTGAATATGGCATGCCAGTTTGCAAATGAAGTGTATAACAGAGAAGACCTCCAGAGCAAGACTGGAGATAACATTAAAAATAAGAGTACAGTAGGTCAGAAACAGCAAACTGTAAAAGGAAGAAAAGGGATGCCTTTTGAACTTGGAGGGAAGGAGTAATTTACAAAAAAAAAAAAAAAAAAAAAAATTGGAAGGGCAGATCAGTGGAACAGGATTGAAGATGCAGAAATGAACCCTCACACCTATGGCCACTTGATCCTCGACAAAGAGGCTAAAAACATCCAATGGAAAAAAGATAGCCTTTTCAACAGATGGTGCTGGTTCAACTGGAAGTCAGCATGCAGAAGAATGGGAATTGATCCATCCTGGTCTCCTTGTACTAAGCTCAACTCCAAATGGATCAAGGACCTCCACATAAAGCCAGATACCCTGAAGCTAATAGAAAAGAAACTGGGGAAGACCCTTGAGGACATCGGTACAGGGGGAAAGTTCCTGAACAGAACACCAATAGCTTATGCTCTAAGATCAAGAATTGACAAGTGGAACCTCATAAAATTACAAAGTTTCTGTAAGGCAAAGGACACCATCAAAAGGGCAAATCGGCAACCAACAAATTAGGAAAAGATCTTCACCAACCCTACATCAGATAGAGGGCTAATATCCAATATATATAAAGAACTCAAGAAGTTAGACTACAGAAAACCAAATAACCCTATTAAAAAATGGAGTACAGAGTTAAACAAAGAATTTTCCCCTGAAGAACTTCAGATGGCGGAGAAGCATCTTAAAAAAATGCTCAGCTTCATTAGTCATTAGGGAAATACAAATCAAAACAACCCTGAGATTTCATCTGACACCAGTCATATTGGCTAAGATTAAAAACTCAGGACACAAAGAATTGCTTTTTCTAACTCTATGAAGAACTGGGTTGGGATTTTTATGGGGATAACATTGAATCTGTAGATTGCCTTTGGCAAGATGGCCATTTTAACTATATTAATCTTGCCAATCCACGAGCATGGAAGATTTTTCCATTTTCTGAGATCTTCTTTGATTTCCTTCTTCAGAGATCAGAAGTTCTTGTCATATAGGTCTTTCACTTGTTTGGTTAGAGTCACCCCAAGATACTTTATGCTGTTTGTAGCTATTGTAAAGGGAGTCATTTCCCTAATTTCTTTCTTAGTCAGATGATTCTTTGAATTTATAAAGGCTACTGATTTGCTTGCATTGATTTTGTAGCCAGCCACTTTGCTGAAGTTGTTTATTAGCTGTAGGAGTTCTCTAGTAGAGTTTTTAGGGTCGCTTAAGTATACTATCATATCATATGCCAATAGTGATAGTTTGACTTTTTCCTTTCTAATTTGTATCCCTTTGACTTCCTTATGTTGTCTAATTGCTCTAGTTAGGACATCAAGAACTATATTGAAAAGATATGGAGAGAGGTGTGAGCCTTGTCTAGTCCCTGATTTTAGTGAGATTGCTTCAATTTTCTCTCCATTTAGTTTGATGTTGACTACCAGTTTGCTGTATCTTGCTTTTACTATGTTTCGATATGGGCCTTGAATTCCTGTCCTTTCCAAGACTTTTAGCATGAACGGATGATGAATTTTGTCAAATGCTATTTCGGCATCTAATGAAATGATCATGTGGTTTTTTTTCTTTGAGTTTGTTTATGTAGTGGATAGCATTTATGGATATCCTTATATTGAAACATCCCTGCATCCCTTGGATGAAGCCTAATTGATCATTGTGGATGATCTGTAATAACAAAAAACCCAGGATAGCTAAAACTATTCTCAACAGTAAAAGAACTTCAGGGGGATTCAGTATCCCAGACTTTAAACTTTACTATAGAGCAATAGTGATAAAAACTGCATGGTATTGGAACAATATCAGGCATGCAGATCAGTGGAATAGGATTGAACTCCCA
This sequence comes from Apodemus sylvaticus, assembly GCF_947179515.1. NCBI lineage: Eukaryota > Metazoa > Chordata > Mammalia > Rodentia > Muridae > Apodemus > Apodemus sylvaticus. The sequence goes on along the minus strand of NC_067483.1, from coordinate 3,902,171 downwards.
TAAATAAACCAACACACCTATGGTCACTTGATCTTTGACAAAGGAGATGAAAGCATCCAATGGAAAAAAGATAGTCTTTTCAACAAATGGTGCTGGTTCAGTTTGAGTTCAGCATGCAGAAGAAAGCGAATCGATCCATTCTTATCTCCTTGTACTAAGCTCAACTCCAAATGGATCAAGGACCTCCACATAAAACCTGACACACTGAAACTAATCGAAAAGAAACTGGGGAAGACCCTGAAGGACATGGGCAAAGGGGAAAAGTTACTGAATAGAACACGAATAACTTATGCTCTAAGATCAATAATTGACAAATGGGACCTCATAAAACTACAAAATTTCTGTAAGGCAAAGGACGCTGTTAAAAGGACAAAACATCAACGAACAGAATGGGAAAGGATCTTCACCAACCCTAAATCTGACTGAGGGCTAATATCTAATATATACAAAGAACTCAAGAAGGTAGAACCCAGAGAAACAAATAACCCCATTAAAAAGTGGGTTACGGAGCTAAACAAAGAATTTTCACGTGAAGAACTTTGGAGAGAAGAGAAACACCTTAAGAAATGTTCAACATCATTAATCATTAGGGAAATGCAATTCAAAACAACCCTGAGATTTCACCTCACAGCAGTTAGAATGGCTAAGTTCAAAAATTCTGGTGACAGCAGTTGTTGGTGAGGATGTGGAGAAAGAGGAACATTTCTCCACTGCTGGTAGGATTATAAGACGGTGCAACCACTTTGGAAATCAGTCTGGCAGTTCCTCAGAAAACTGGGCATGACACTTCCGATGACCCTGTTATACCACTCCTGGGCATATACACAGAGGATTCTTCAGCATGAAATAAGGACACATGCTCCACTATGTTCATAGCAGCCCTATTTGTAATAGCCAGAAGCTGGAAAGAACCGAGGTGTCCATCAACGGAGGAATGGATACAAAAAATGTGGTATATTTACACAATGGAGTACTTTCAGCCATTACAAACAATGAATTCATGAAATTCTTAGACAAATTGATGGAGCTGGAGAACATCATACTAAGTGAGATAACTCAGTCTCAAAAGATCAATCATGTAATGCACTCACTGATAAGTGGATATTAGCCTAGAAACTTTGAATACCCAAGACATAATCTACAAATTAATTGATGTCCAAAAAGAATGGAGGAGTGGTCCCTGGTTCTGGAAAGCTTCAGTGCAAGAGTATAGGGGAATTCCAGAACAGGGAAGTGGGAAGGGGTAGATGGAGGAACAGGGGGAGAGAAGATGGCTTATGAGACTTGCGGGGAATGGGGACCCAGAAAAGGGGAAATCATTTGAAATGTAAATAAAAAGTATATCAGTAAAAAAAAAAAAAAAAAAAAAAAAAAAAAAAAAAAAAAAAAAAAAACAACAACAACAACAACAAAAAAAAAAACAAAAAAAAAACAAAAAAAAAAAACTTAGGAGACAGCAGGTGTTGGCGAGGATGTGGAGAAAGATGAATGCTCCTCCACTGCTGGTGGGGTTGCACATTGGTACAACCACTCTAGAAATCAATCTGGCGGTTCCTTAGAAAACTGGGCACCTCACTTCCGAAAGATCCTGCTATACCACTTCTGGGCATATACCCAGAGGTTTCCCCAGCATATAATAAAGATATATGCTCCACTATGTTCATAGCAGCCCTATTTATAATAGCCAGAACCTGGAAAGAACCCAAGTATCCCTCAACAGCAGAATGGATGCAAAAAATGTGGTATATATACACAATTGAGTACAATTCAGCCATTAGAAACAATGAATTCATGAAATTCTTAGTCAAATGGATGGAGCTTGAGAACATCATAGTAAGTGAGGTAACCCAGTCTCAAAAGGTCAACCATGGTATGCACTCACTAATAAGTGGATATTAGCCTGGAAAACTGGAATAGCCAAAACATAATCCACACATCAAATGAGGTACAAGAAGAATGGAGGAGTGGCCCCTGGTTCTGGAAAGACTCAGTATAGCAGTATAAGGCAAAACCAGAAGAGGGAAGTGGGAAGAGGTGGGTGGGAGAATAGGGGGAAGGAAGGGGCTTATGTGACTTTCGGGGAGTGAGGGACCAGAAAACGGGAAATCATTTGAAATATAAATAAAAAATATATCGAATGATATTTAAAAAAAATTAAACAAAACAAATCAGACACTGCACCACACCGACAAGAAGAAAGAAGAAAGGCCCAAACAGGATTGCCAACCAAAAAAAAAAAAAAAAAAAAAAAGAATTGTTTAAATGCCTGGCTTATGTAGTGTTTGTGGTTGACACTAAGTTCCACAGCATGTGATTAATCTGTGTTTTACATAGCTTATGAGTTGAGGAGCAAAAAGAAACTAGTTACTGGGTCCATAGTGCCAGAACTATAAAACCCACAGCACAAGTAGTGATTTAATTGTCTATTAGAGTTAGCTGCAGAAGGTTGTGGGTTTTTTTCTTCAGGCAAAGGTTTCTGGTTGCAAAAAGAGATCAGTGTCTTTGTGGTAACATGACAACCAGCACCTTATCGCACCAAGTTTTTGCCTGACCAGAAATCTTTTGTTGTAGTCCTGTCATACAAGTGCTCTGACATGAGTAGTAATTTACACAGGTTCCCTATGGTGACTAAAGGGACATGCTATGGAGCCAGGTATCTCTTAAGCGTATTTTCTCTATAATATCTGGCAGACCCTAGTGGACTGCATGTGAGATAAGAATAGGGAAAAAGGATGAGAAGTATTAAGAGAAGCTTTTGCTTCCGTAAAATCTGTTTATTATAGTGGGAAAGGGACAAAACTAGATTTTCATTACTATATATTGAGAAATCAAAAAACACCCCAGAGAAATAAACAACGGCTTTGCGCAGCTTTTGATTCCATAGGTAGTTTTAAAACACACATTTCTTATAACTGCTTTAAAAATCTCATCTTAACCCTAATTCTGCACAGAATACTGCTTTAGCTTTAAGGCTGCCATACTTCTCCTAGCAATAAGAATAAATTCATTTGAAGTTTGTTTGGCTTCTATTAATGGATGTAAACTCCACAATATCTTCTATGGATAGAACCATCATATAGCTTCCTCCTGTGAAAAGTGTTTCATCCTCAGGATTCCACATTAGGCTTCCTAATTGTTATTGTCAGACAAAACTTGCACATCAAAGAGAACAAGATAACATTTACTCTGACCAAAGTATGGTTGATGATTGCTCAATGCCCTATCAATATAGAAATGTTTATATGAACATTGATAAGTCATTATGTGATCAAAAGTAAGTCATAAATCAAGGCTTATTTCAAATAAGCTGGTTCCACATGGAAGGCATGCTAGGATAAAAAAAAATAACAAATATGTAAGATGTTGACTTCCTCAGATGATGTCCTTAGGTTTTATTTGTGGGAATCTAATGCTCTACTATGTAACTGTAATATTCAAAAGGTTTTGCCTGGTAATAGAAAGGCTGTTATGTTGTAAACAGCATAGACACTGAACACTAAAATGACGAGAGACAACCCAAGATAATTTGGCTCTGGATTTGTGATATTCTGATGCTTCAAAATCAGAAATTTCTAATCAGCCTATAGATATTATAAAGGACAGAGCCTTAGCTCTAGCAGGGCTATCTTCAGGGAAGAGTAAATCATTTCTAAAGAAGAATTAAGATGACTGTCTCAGCAAAATGGAGACATTTGCTCATAACAATTATCTTGCTTTTTGGGTTCATTCATCCCTTCTAAAATACAGTAATTTTATACATGACTCCACAGCTTTTAGCAGTCTGTTCTTTGCTGAGTTGTTCTTTCCCCAAGTTTGTCTTAAAGTCCTGAGCAACAGATCTGATAGATATATATCCTATATAAGATGGTACAACCTTCCACCAAGTCTACTGGTCTTCTTGGGCTCCAACAATATGCTGTGACTATAATGTTCAATTGTGGAAAAAAAATATCAATTTTTTTTTAGATCCTGAAAAGAAGAATGCTATTTTAAAGAGACAGCAGCAGTCTCGGTTTTTCATATTCACAAAAAAAAAATAATAATTCATAGCAGACATTGTAGTGAATGGTAATAGTCAGTTTAGTTAGAACAGACAAAGAAGAATAACCAACCACAGACAAAAGAGTCCTAAGCAGAGCAACATCAGCCTCAACGATTGCATTCTCAGGGCTTACTTTCTTTTCACTAACACCTTCTCCTTTTTAGTTCCCACAAGGTGATATATCCACAAAAGGGTCAGGCATTTTTTTTGAAAGTCCATTTTACCTATAATTATTTCTTTTATAACCAGATGTGTAAGATGAATGAGGGTTAAGTGCATATAATGTCAAAAAGTTTCAAAGGGGAAAGAATAGCAGAATTGTCTACATACTACCATAACCAGGAACCTAATATTTCCTGGAACAGAAAAAGAGCCCATTCGCAAATCTGTCCCTTGCATTATATTTTGTAGACTCATAGCACTTTGTGGTCCAACTTGTGTGACTGCCACCTATTGATATTTTCAACCAATTTTGTGAGCCTGCTTTTCACTTCCTTCAGGAACTAAACTGTGTAAAACATTGAATAAATATATTTTTGCTTCTTCTCACTGTGATTTTGTATTTAGCCTAGTCTGATAGCAGTGCTAGTGCTGAGGATTTTTTCCTTTAAAACTGCCTTGACAAAATTTGGCTTTATTTCTTTTTCAAACTGCAAGGTAGCCTTAGCAATGTCTTCCCTGTGTATCAGGACAATATACATTTCAGTTGTATCATTGATTGATATTATTGGTTTTCTTTGTAGCAGTGTGGATCCTTCTGATCTTTTGATGCTCCCATTAAGGTCTGTGGCCTAAAACTCATCGAATGACAAAAAAAAATGTACTTCCCTACATGACTGCAGACAGGCCCAAATTCTATGTCTCATTAAAAAGCTTATAGAAGTTCCTAAATCTCACTATGTCTGTTAGGACTCACATTATTATTATACCTTCAGGCTTGTAATAATCCAGCAAGCATGGTTTTTCACAATTTTAATGACATCTAGAGATGCTGGTACAGGTTAGTTTTCTTCAACAATTTAAAAATAAAAGACAAGAAGCAAATATTATAGATAATATTTGGGGAATCCTTGAGTAGCCATCATATGATACCTTCAAAACAAGTTTCTTCTCTTGGGACCTTTTGCTTCTTTAACACCAGAATTTATGAATGGACACATATCAAACTTGAGGACAAAAAATGTGCTCAAACTAAAGATAGATGACCAGTTAGTAGTTTTTAATGGAAAACCCAAGTCAGCAAGCTGAAAAACTTGAAGTTGCCAGGAAGAAGAGAAAGGAAAAAACCAAACAAACATGGAAGTCAACATTAGTCAGTGCCAATTCAAGTAGGACAGCCTTAGAAGAAGAAAGAAAACTCAGAAGATCAGTGAGTTAATTATATTTGCTACACAAGCAGAATTGATAAAGTGAATTTATATTTGGGATTTACCACTTTGGTTTATAAGATGCAAGCTAGCTCATTCTTGAAGAAAAAAAAAGATCTAGTAATTGCTTAGTCCATAAGTCTGGTTGTCTCAGCTGTCAACGTCAGGCACAGGTATTGTGGCTTTGTCTATCACACAATTCCAAAGAATTTTATTCTGATATCACTGGACGGTGCTGGAGCAATAAAATAAATAGAGAGTAAGGCCAAGCAAGCAAAATGAAGTTTCCTTCTTCGTTTCCTTTTTTTCTGAAATGCCACCAGAAGATATAGTCCAGATTTGTTATATATCTTCATGCCAGGAGTCATTCTCACGTAGATCTCAAAACCTCCTACTTTCAGCCATCGTAGATGCTCAAGCCTGCCTTTAGAAGGAAAAATATTAGCTTTTATGTTTGCAAATATCAAGTTTTTCAGCACAGGTAGAGCTCATGTTGTTTAGAACAAACAGAGCTCACCTGCAGTTAAGTTACTATGACAATCTCTTTCCACTTCAGCTCCTCATGATCATTTTAGTTTGCCAGTTTCCTTGAAGCTCAAGCCAGCTTTGTCATGAGATTCTGAGAGAAGGTCCTGAGAGACTACTTCCTAGAGACAATGTGTAGAGACAGTGCTTGCTCCTTGAAAGACTGTTCCCCAGAGACAATGTTTGCCCCCTCCTACTCTCTACCTATATCCTGCTTGCTTTCCTTTACATTGTGGTGTATAAAACAATAAAGTTTGACAGCATGATTAGAATACTGTCTTGATGTCCATCTCTCATGTCTCTTGTCTCTCATCCTCTCCTAGGTTGTCCAGGGACCCTGTTGACTATCCTGCATGCCGGGACATCTTCATGCTTCAAGTAATATAATCAGAAAAACAAATTCTTCACCTGTGTAACCAGCAACTAGCATATGTGATGGAGCAACATTGAAAACCTAATTTAGCCATCGCTTTTCATCAAGTAATTTAAAACTATAGTTATGATATGGGTAACATCTAAAGAAAAAGAGAAGATAAGTAACAGCTATGCTGTGTTAGCTTTAATAAAAATGGCTCACATATTCTCATGTGTTTGAATGCTTAGAAATTAGCGTTAGATATCACCTTATTGCAGAATGTGTGTCACTGGAGATGGGCTTTGAGGTCTCAGAAGCTCTAGCCAGGCCCAATGGCTCAGTTTTTCTTCCTGTTATGTGATGTTATGTAGAATTCTTCACTCCTTCTGGAACAGCATGTCTGTCGGTGAGCTGTCATTCAAGCTAACATGCTTACCATGAAGATGATGATAATGGGCTAAACCTTTGAACCTGTAAGCTATCCTGAATTAAATGTATTCATTTACAACAGTTTCCATTGTCATGGTGTCTCTTCACAGCAATAAAACCCTAAAACACATGTCTTTCTAAGTTAGGGTCCAGAAGGTAGGTAGATGCAGCTGAACCTCAAGGTGGATTGTAGTAACTACAGTAGATGGTGGGGATTCTGGGAATTAAATCTTCATTATATTAAGGTGAGGCTTCCTCGTAAGGATGGCACTGTAGCTAGGCTATTGTTCTGTTCTCTATATTAACCATTAAGAAAGGAGGCAAGGTGATGTCATAGCAGATTCTAGTCCTTAAAGTTGTTATCATAAATTTATTTCAACTAACTTAATTGTCAAACCTATAAAGGATGAAGACAGTCTTCTCAATAGTGACAAGTCACAATCACACAGGACAGGAAATAATAAATAAAATATTATAGCACACCTAATATAACCTCACAGCCAGGAAAAAGGAAAAGAATAACAGGCATACTATGGAGTACAAATGAGTATGTTCTGCAGGTTGCCTTTGTCCATGCATTTTCCATTGCCAAGTCTCCAGGATTTAGATTCACCCCCATTTTCATGGTCACTGTTGGGGATAAATTCTTACAAATATTTGTTAATTTCATTTACAGAGAGTTGGCTGACTCTCTTTTTTTTGAATTGTACATTTGTCTTCCCAAAAGAATCAACCCAAAATACACCGTATGCTACAAAGGCATATTATAGTCCCCTAGATTCAATTTTAATATTGCATGTCCTACCACTCCATAAAAGTTGACAGAAAAATTATCTCTAGAAAGAAAATCATTTAGAGTAAGTGTGCACACATGTGCATGCATAGGACGAGCCATAAAGGAGTTGAGGAATTTGTCAAATATATGATGAACTTCTTGGCAACAACTGCAATAGGAAAGGATCATACTAAGAATGAAAGGATAAATTCCAGATTATGTCATTGTTCTATTAAGTATATCTAGTAAAGGTGGAAATTAGTATAGGCTGATATTCAAATCTGACCAAATGGGTCATCAGTGAAGTTATTTGCATTATGCATGATGACCAGAGCTTGATGCTCAGAAGCAACATACTGGAAGAATGGAACTAAATTCCCAAAATTATTGTCTGATATCCATTTAAGGTACACAGACAGAGAGACATCACACACACACACACACACACACACACACACACACAAATGCTCACACAATATACTCACCCACATGATGATAAAAAATATATCTTTTCAAGTAAAATTTTATCTCCACTGAGCAGAAGAGTTACTTTTCCAGAAGCCAGTGTTTTTAAAGGGGAAGGCACAGAAGCTTGGATGGTAAGGTTGCTGGGAGCAAAGAAATAAAGCAAAACTAAGTCAAAACAAATCAACAAACCATTAACATTTAAGTCTTTACTTCAAATGATTTCTGTCATACTTGAAAGCAGTTGACATTGTTTCTCTATTATATTTGTGTTTTCCTGATCTTCCTGCTCTTTCAGATGGAGGAAGCACAGCTATAAATACAAAAAGTAAAAATGCCTTCTTGAAGTATTTTGAAAACATAAAAAGGGAACATAAGTGAAAAGTATTGAAAATGTTTTGAAAAGCATGTTCCTAGCCAATCCTTAGATCTGACCAGTTCTCACAGTCTGTGCAAACAAAGAATGACTTTGCAGACATCTGGAGGTCCTGATTCACTGCTTGTTCAATCCTTTGAATTTGGAAGCGATTTCCCACAATACACATTTCCTTCATGTTAAGATTGTAATAATTTCATGCCCTGTTCCTCTGACAAAATAACGGAAAATGTTAGTTAAAGGATGAATGGCCCTCCTTTGCTCACAGTACAAAAGTACTTCCTCACAGTGGGGGAAATATGCTGTGTAGGGCTTCTAGAAGCTTGTGGTTTTGCATCTGCAGACAAGAGGCAGAGAGGTGAATACTGTTCAGTCTGTATCCATAGCTCATAGAAAGGTGTTACCCAGAGTTAAAGTAGTTCTACCCAATTTAGCTTAATATACATAAACCCTCACTGATATGCCCAGACTCTAGAGTAATTTAGATAAACCATAATAGACAAGCCCACAGACTTAACTTCTGGGATGTTCTAGCTGTTGTAAGTTGACAATATGAACCATCATGGTGGTCTATTACTCTGCTTTGTAATATTCTTATGGGAATTTTTGCAGTCTCTCCCGAAGGGACTTGTAATCCTAAGAGACTGTAGAGGAAACTGATTTTCCCAAATAATGTTTGTAGAGATTTATGTTTGGGGTCTCAGTGGAAAGACCTGGACTGTGAAATCTGTAGCATATTGAATAGGCCTCAGAATCCTGGATTCAAAAGGCAATTAATAGTTTGGTGGAGTTGATATCAGTCTATCTTAGAGGATGAATGTTGCATAAAAAAAGATGTTGAAAATGGAGATTATTTGGAGATATTATAGAAATTACAACAGGAGCTGGTTTGAAATTGTCCTTTTTTCTCTTTACCAGTTGTGCTGATTTATCACAGTTTGTCCTACATGATTCTTCTTTCTCTGGTCCTTCCCATCTTATCAGCTTCTGGATCTGGGAAGTCCTGCATGCTTACATTTATTATAAGGTTTACAGCCAGTCTCATGTAGGAACATATGCTCAAATGTGGAATATGTAATGGAATATATAAACCACTTTTGGCTGGAGAGATGGTTTGATGGTTAAGAACATATACTGCTCTTGCAGTAACCTGGAGTTTGATTTGCAGCACCTCTCTGGGGAGTTCACAACAACCTATGATTGTAACTCTAGGTAGTCTGACACCCTCTTCCAGCCTCTGGCAGTACTGCACTGAAAACACCTACACAGGTCACCACTCCCCCCCACACACACACAAGAGAGAGAGGGAAAATAGAAATAAATCTTTAGAAAAATGTATAGCCCGTTAGCTGATAAGGTTTTCTATGTGTTTTGGTCATCAGAACAATCTATTTGGTATACAGGCCAGGATTCTGATCAACACAGCTAAAATTTCACGAAGATAGCCTGACAGTGCTTATTTTTTACCTGCTGTTTTGTCCCTCTCCTGGGTAATACTGAAATTTCTGTCCCTATTCTAAAGACAGGGTGTAGGATACTAGCTTCTCTTTTCCTTCCTTATATATCCACATAGACTATATTCCTTCTAGCTTTTCACAACATACATCCCTCTGAGTATCTCTCTGGAAACCATGTCACTGAATCTGTTCTGCAGACACTAATTAGAGGTGCTTGACCTAGAAATCTGGCAACAAAAGTAAACACCAACTTATATTTTAACTAAACTGCAGGAAATAGAAAACTAAGATAATATGAAAACAAATTAAATACTTGTATTTTATGGAACATATGTGATAAAAATTTTTAAAGGTACTGTAAGTTTTTCCTTTGAAAGCAAATGTAAAAAAAAAAATAGCTTAATAATATGGCACTCCAGAGTTTTGGCTAAATATACATTCCTACCATTATACACATTAAGCTAGAACCCTCTCTGAACATATTTTATGCACATGCTCTTTTCTAAAAATGTGCTTAGAAACTGAAAATACTAAGTACATCAGGAAGTATATTTAAATGGGAGATACAGTTAAGTATATCTCCTTGATTGATTTGGAATGAAATTTCAAGGACCCACCTCCCCATTTTCCATTTTGTGCTTGTCATACATATGATTAAAATTAAATTAAGCATAGATGTACATGTTATAAGTCCGTGAATTAATACCAATACTTACCAACTATATGATCATTAGCAACCAAATTTTTCTCTTGAACCCAATAAAAAGAACTCCCAACGAATAGTCAGTAGTCATGAGTGCCCTGAGTCATATGGCTTGCAGGTACTTTTGATAGAGTATTTCCGATATATATTGTAGGATTGCTTTTGAATATCATTTCCCTGATAATCTGAAAACTGTTTTTTTTCTTATTTTAATTCTATGAGTAATACACCAAGAACCTGAAAATATATAGTTAATTTGATGGATAAATCCTTTTGGCCTTCCATATCCTTTGAGATTAGTACCAGTTATAGACTCTGACATAGCTAGGCTTTCAATGCTCAAATGCGCCTCACAATGTTATAATAATCTTTTTCACATGTACTACTGTCCAAAATTGCAAGGCACTTGAATGTAAAGACAATGATTCATTTATTTTGGTGCCCTAGAGAATATAATACAACTATTACTACAGAAGAGTGCTGAATATTGGCCAAAAGATTGTGGCTTCAGGTATATGAGGAAGGAGGGTTTTGCTAGACAATGTTAGTGATCTGTTCTACAAAATAAAAGTGTCATCATGTATACAGGATCTGAATATTATTAAAGAAGAGTGTAAAAGGTATTTGGTGTCTGGAAGAAATTAGAACAATGCCAAAGGCACAGTGAAGTAAAGATCATCACTTATTTGAAAGAAGAGTAAGGAGGAGTCTAATATGTGAAAAAACTACACATGTGTGAGAAGTAAAAGCAACAGTGAAAATTAAAGTCATTGAAAAGATGTGGGTGATGGCTGATTTGATCAATTAGATTGTAATAAGAAACATTTAGTGGGGTAGCAACATGTATCTGATATATTCGTGAGAATGTTTCAAGAGGTGTTTGAAGATTTAAGATAAACACTCATTTGGGTGTTAGCATCCCAGTATTTGGGGTTCCACACTAAATAAAAATAAAAATGGACAAAAAGAGGTTGTCAACATATCACCAGTATTATTCTCTCTCTCTCTCTCTCTCTCTCTCTCTCTCTCTCTCTCTCTCTCTCTCTCTCTCTCTCTCTCTCTCGCTCTCTCTCTCTCTCTCTCTTTCCTAACAATGTACTCAGTGTCATCCACTTTCTCCCAAGCCTTCCCACCAGTGTTGGACCACAAACTATGAACCTAAATAAAGGTCCACTCCTTAAGTATCTTCTTGTCATTGTATCACCTTTCCTTCAGTCTCTTCTCCATTTTTTTTTTCGCTGCAGCTCTTTTAGACAGGAACAATTCTGAGTCAGAAACTTTGACTGTGGCTTAGTAACCCAGTCCCTCCACTTCTGGATCCCAGTCCTCTGGCACATATATAGTGGATATCTTCTTGGTCTTGCCTCAGTGAGAGAACAAGCACTTAATCTTCAAGAAATTTGAAGTTCCAGGGAAGGGAGAGGACTGTTTGGGGGAGCATCCTTTCAGAGGAAAGGGCAAGGAGGAATCATATGAGAAAATGTGGCAGTGGGGACAAGGTGGGGGGTCAACAATTATAATGTAAATAAATTAAATAATTAAAATTAATAAAATAATATATTACCGTAAATTAGTTTCTTATTATCAATTATATGTCTTAAATCAGAAAAAGTAGCTGATGCATATAAGAAAGTAAATGAATATAAGAAGCATTAGGGAATGTTATTGAATGTGGAGAAAGAAAACAAATTCTATACTGCAGCATAAATTTTATTTGTTATTGTGCTCATGGCACGGGAAACATATGATGCATTCAATGATATAAGAACTAAGAACTAGGACATGATATCAAATCTCTCTCCAGAAAAAAAATCTAATATTTCAGAGTTTGTTGTTTAGTGAATGACTCTAGAAGACATCATTTATTTGTCCATTTATAAAATAGTTAAATGTTTGCTTGTAATGGTTTGAAAAACTGAGCTGTTCCTTATAAAGGTAATAAATAAGTGCAGTAGCAAAATGAAGTGATTCTGAATACCTTTAATTGTAACATGTTTGTTTCTTTGTTTGTTTTTATTTAATGTATGTATATTGCTGAGTCTCTTTCTCCATGAGGGTAAAAGGATTGCTATTTTGAGTTGTTTTTTCTGTTTTGTGTGTGTCTATGGATCAAAATCAGGCTGTGTGGGTTGGCAGTATGCACCTTTACAGTCAGCATCATCTTGCTGGCCCCATCTTATTCTAAATAAATATGCAAATTTAGAGAATCAGAGAGAACTAGGCAGAATAAATTTGATAACACAAATTTCAATAATTATTTTTTATTATTTTCAATTATATCTATGTGCTTATATGGGCAGATATCTATGTATTTCAGAAGAAGGCACTAGATCATCTGGAGTAGGGGTTATAGGTGGTGGTGAACTGTCCAAAAATAATTCTATGAGTTGAGAATCAATGCATCTGGAACCTCGCTGGACTAGTCATGAGTCTCTCTTATCATCAGAAGATGTACCTTTAGAAGACTCAAGTCTCAGGATTCCCTACATTATACACAATACTGCACTTGATTGCTATATCAAAGAGTCATTTTCCCCAAATAGAGTTTCTGTTTGTCACTCTAATTTGGCTAAAAGTACTTCCTACTTTCAATCACCATTTACCTAGACATTTAAGTGGCTCTACAATAGGGAGTTCCAAAACAGAAGAGTTGGCTCACTGGGTAAAATGTTTGCTATACAAGCATGAGGACCTCAGTGCCATTCTCAGCTTTCATATAAAATTATGGACATGAGGATGTGCCCTTAGAATCCTAGTTCTGGGTGTCAAAAATGAATCTTTGAATCTAAGCCAAACAGCATAATCAGAGATAAAAAAAAAAAAAAAAAAAAAAAAGAAAGAAAGAAAGGAGGAGTGGCCCCTTGTTCTAGAAAGTCTCAGTGAAGAAATATAGGGCGAAACCAGAACGGGGAAGTGGGAAGGGGTGGGTGGGAGGACAGGGGGAGAAAAGAGGGCTTATGGGACTTTCGGGGAGTGGGGGGCTAGAAAACGGTAAATCATTTGAAATGTAAATAAAAAATATATCGAATAAAAAAAAAGAAAAAAAAAACCTAATGGATGATCTGACTCAAAACAAACAAATACACAAACAATAAAAGATACTGTTGAGTTTTATTATTTTGCTATCTGTAATGCTAACTGTGGGCACCCAAGTCCCAAGACTAGTGACCACATGCATACTTTGTCTGATATTGTTTCTAATTGGTAAATAAAAATTCCAACAGACAAAAGCTAGGCATAAGAGACATAGTTGCATTTTATTTTTCCAAGACTTAGGGTCTAGGAAAAGGAGAAGTATGTTCAGTGGGAGGAAGGAGATGCCATATAGTGTAGGTGACTTCAAGCAAACATGACTATGAGGGCTGGCCAATTGGAGTTAAGAACAACCCAGATAAAGCATAATAGGTTATAAAAATAATCCATAGGAGAGTATATTCAAGCAGTATAGAGAGTAGTTAGCTCCACAGTTTTTGAAATGTTTAAGGCTTATTTTAAATATAAAAATTGGGTTTGTCTTTCATCCAGGAACTAATGAGAAAGGGAGGTAGAAACCTTAGCGTTGGGATTAACAATTTCTACAACAAATACATGGAAAGGTGCTGAGGATCAGCACTCATTTTGTACCTCAGCCTCCACACACATCAGAAGTGAACCCTGAACATAAACAAATTGTCCTAAAATTCTATACTTCTATGAAATTGGCAACACAAAGCCATAACAAACTTTGTGTCAGAAGTGGGTAAGAGTTCCTTTCACTGGGGAAATTAAATCATTCTAAATCAACAGACTCTAATTTCCATTAAAAAGTAAGAAAAATATACAAGCCATCATTAACAAATAAGTTCTTGGATATGATATATGATATTAGATATGTGATATGTGACATGTGATATATGATATGATATGTGATATATGATCTGTGATGTGTGACATATTGCATGTGTAGTATGATGTGTGATGTGTGACATGTGAAGTGTGATATGAGACATGTGAAGTGTGATTTGTGACATATGACATGACATTAAAATTCCAATGGACAAAATTTAGGCATAAGAGACAGGCGTGTTTTATGTTTCCCAGAATTATGGTCTGTTAAAAGGGGAAGTATGTTCAGTGGGAGGAAGGTGACACCATATGGTGTAGGTGACATATGTAGGAGGCATTGTGTGCGTGTATGTGTGTACATGTGTGTGTGTGTGTGTGTGTGTGTGTGTGCATGTGTGTTATGTTTTAAATTACCCCATATTCAGGATAAATGACATTGGGAAATTATTTTGCAGAATGAGTACATCTACTATTGAAGAGTTCTCTCTCAGCAGCACTCAAATTTACATGGAAAAACTTAAACTACTCTGCAATGCTAAAGTAATAGCCAGAGAAAAGGAAAGATAGATCTAGTCATTCTGCCTGACATTGGGTTAGGACCCAGGTATGACACATATAGACAAAAGATGTCTGACTGTCAGAAGTTACATATTTAGATATACTTATTTCTCCCGATATTACTGATAAAACCAGATTTTCTAAAAATTTTCTTTGCTGCATGTATGTATTTGAACATGACTGTGGCTGACAGAAGTTAAAATTAATGCTTTAAGTGCATTTTGTAATCTTTTCAGCATTTCTATCTTCTCCATAACTTCCACTACCTATTTTAGTCAGAGTCATTCACTGAACTAGAATCATGGTGATTTGTCTTGTATGGATAGCCAATGAACCCCAGGGATCTTTCTATCTCCACTCTTTTCCAGTGTTAGGGGTACAGGTACTTGTCATCATGCTGACATTTAAATGTGTATGGTATGGATTTGAACTCAGTATTTCCTGTATGGTATGTTCTTTTCCCACTTAGCTATAGATCCATTGCTTTTTTTTTTTTTAAGTATACTATGAATATTTCTAGAACATTCATCCTTGTCAACTTTTTGTATTGTTACTCCTAAGAAACAGCATGATGTCCATATGAACTGATACCAACTAACTAGGAAGCTAGCTGATATATATCTTCTGAAAGATGGGATGCAGGCAAAACTTACTCAGTGTCTGTGTTTGGGTTTATGGCATCCTGCCATGGGTAAAGTCATATGGTTGGTCAGTAGACTCCAGTGACACTTAACCATCTGTTTGGCAGGCTTTATAGACAAAATGTCACATGCATGCTGTACTGACTAGTTTTGTGTGTCAACTTGGCACAGACTGGAGTTATCACAGAGAAAGGAGCTTCAGTTGGGGAAGTGTCTCCTTGAGATCCAGCTGTGGGGCATTTTCTCAATTTGTGATCAAGTGGTGAAGGCCCCTTGTGGGTGGTTTCACCTTTGGGCTGGTGCTCTTGGGTTTTATAAGAGTGCAGGCTGAGCAAGCCAGGGGAAGCAAGCCAGTAAGAAACATCCCTCCATGGCCTCTGCATCAGCTCCTGCTTCCTGACCTGCTTGAGTTCCAGTCCTGACTTCCTTTTGTGATGAACTGCAACGTGGAAGTGTAAGCTCAATAAACCCTTTCCTCCCCAACTTGCTTCTTGCTCATGATATTTGTGCAGGAATAGAAACCCTGACTAAGACAAATTGGTACCAGCATAGTGGGGTTTTCCTGTGACAACATGACCATGTTTTGGGGAGGATTGTGGAAGAACATTAGAACTTTGAGCTAGAAAAGCTGTGGAAAGTTCTGTAGGAGCTTAGAAGACAATTGTACGAACAATGCAGAAGATGGAGGCCTGGCTTGTGAAATTTCACAGGGAAGATTAAAGACTCTTGCAGTGGCCATGTATTAATTGTGAAAATTCTGTGGTTTTGGTTAGCTGGGGCTGAAGAATCAGCTGTAAGTAACAAGATACCAGAACCACTAAAACAAACCTTTGTGTTACTGGGACTATTGATGCTGGTTAGCTGGAGCTAAGAAATTAGCGGTGATTAAGAGACCAGCATCACTGAGATGAAATCTTCTTGAAAGTGTTTTCTGAAAGCACAGAGAGTGTGTTCCAGAGATAGCCACAGTTGTATTTTGTGCTGTGGCTGGACTTGGTACTGTGTAAGAGTCACCCAGATGGTACTGGTTTTGAAGGCATGAAGGGGTCATGAAGAGCAGCTGAGGCTCTTGGCACAGTGAGAGGCCATGGAAGGCCATTGGTGAAGGTGCAGCCTCAGTTGCAATTGATGGCCCAGGAAATGAATGGGTCATGCATAGGAGCAGAGGCTTGTCACCATGAAGAGAGCCTATGAGAGGCTATTGGTGAAGCCTAATTACAGTAGAAGTCAACAGTGTTTTGGAGATGCCAGTACCATAGGATGACCACCAAGAAAAGCAGCAGCAGTGGAGTACAGGCAGCTGGTGCCTACAAGACAAGCTGTGTGCTACAAAGGGCAGGACGGAAAGAGTGACCCAAGCCCTTGGAGGAGCCCAGAAGACTGTGAGTTGGATCCCAGACATTGGACATTTGGAGTTTGAGTTTTGCTTTTGGATGTGACTGTGCACTGATATGTTTCTCTCTTGAAGGAAGAAAGTATTTTAGTGGAGCCCACAGTTAAAAGTCTTTGAACTTTTAAAAGACTTTGAATTTTAAAGATATTGGATATTTTAAGGTGATTGAACTTTTACTATGTAAAGACTGTGGGACTTTTAAAGTAATTTAGATCTTGGGGATGAATAAGAAAGTAAAGGTTGAGGCTTAATATGGATGTGTTTGTGTTTCAAGTTGACAAGGGGTCAATTGTACTGGCTAGTTTTGTGTGTCAACTTGACACAGGCTGGAGTTATCACAGAGAAAGGAGCTTCATTTGGGGAAGTGCCTCCATGAGATCCAACTGTGGGGCATTTTCTCAATTAGTGATCAAGAGTTCACTTGTGGGTGGTTCCACCTTTGGGCTGGTGCTCTTGGGTTTTATAAGAGTGCAGGCTGAGCAAGCCAAGGGAAGCAAGCCAGTAAGAAACATCCCTCCATGGTCTCTGCATCAGCTCCTGCTTCCTGACCTGCTTGAGTTCCAGTCCTGACTTCCTTTTGTGATGAATTGCAACGTGGAAGTGTAAGCTCAATAAACCCTTTCCTCCTCAACTTGCTTCTGGGTCATGATGTTTGTGCAGGAATAGAAACCCTGACTAAGACACATGCACACACACATACACACACACACACACACACACACACACACACACCAAAGAAAAAAGAAAGAAAGAAAGAAAGAAAGAAAGAAAGAAAGAAAGAAAGAAAGAAAGAAAGAAAGAAAGAAAGAAAGAAAACAGCTGAGTTGCTGATTATTCCTATGTGTCCCTGCATCTCTACATTTGATGAATAGTACAGAATAGTCACATAAAGGGCAAGGTAAGTATTAAACAGAGATTTGTCCTTTTTTCACTTGCTAATATATCCACGATATCACATCACAAATACACAGGGGATTTGTCTAGTATTAGAACTAGAGATTTATGTTGCCTCAAATGGGAAGAATCCCTTAAATGTTAGCAATGATGTATCCTTTTAGTATATAATTTAAAAAAATTAGATTTGGGTGTATATGCTTTTTCCATGATTATAATAAAATACTCCATTTTCTCCAACATCACTATTTTCTTTATATAAGTAAATGGTTACATTATATACTTTGGAAAATAATATATACCCTGAAGGTTTTAACATTTTCTTTAAAAATTATTATTTGTCAGGATAAATTTTGTATATATTTAAATTGTTATACATAATTCTGGAACAAACACTTTGTGCATTTCTATGATAATTTCTATAAAATATGTATCTAGTGGAGAAGTAGAAAAGTTTGGTCTAAGGAATGACAGCCTTAGCCTTTACCCCAGGCATTATGTACTATCTGCATAATATTGCAAGTTAGATTTAGGAAAGACAAATATTTGCATATTTGATGTTCTTCAATTAGATCACACTAAAATTTTAGAAGAAAATTTGTATGGAGTCTGGTTTGGTCAGTAGGTGAATATGTTAATATAAGCTGTAAACATTGAGAAATACAACTTACAAAAGTTCATTCATTTGCTCATGCATGCTGTACAGATATCATCTGAACTTCTGGCATGTCAGAGAAAACAAAGTTCAAAGTTTTCCATGTGTTCAATTTAGATTAAAAAAAAATGATCCATTTTAGCTTTATAGCATTTCCCTATATGTAAAGAGCCATATTGGTGTATCATGCCACAAGGTAGGAACTTGACATTGGCCAAGGACAATTCGTGGCTTTGGGTAGGAATCTAAAGTTAGGGCAAAATAGGGAAGTAGGTTACAGCAGGAATTTTTATCCTAGGGTGGAGTACTTCAGAGTGTCAGGATCCTGATCCACCTAGGGTGGAGAAGCCCAGAGTGAAAGTTAAGCTCCTTGTTCCTCCAGTTCTAAATATTCCTGAATTAAGCAGGTGGTAACCCACCCAGCTGTCTGAGCAGTGGAGCCAAGGAAGGCCAGATGACTTCCCTGGAACACAGCCTAGAGTCTGGCAGGGAGGGACTTACCCAAACTGTTAAAAGATCTGACCAAAAAAAAAAAAAAAAAAAAAAGTTGACCAAAAAAGTTGGGGCCTTGATTGGTAAACAATCGTCCTGGCCTCACTCTTTTCACCCCTTTCCCATTTCTCCCTCAGCTTCTGTTCAAGCAACCCAGTTCATAGTAGCTGCAGGCAGCTACAGAATACAACACATAAACACTAATTTTTTGACTTTATATCCTTTTCTTTTTAATTAATTTATTTTTTTACATTCCATAGTTTATTTTCCCACACCTGTATACCCTCCAACTGTTCCACTTTCCATAACTCCTACCCAACCCCTTTCTCTATGTGCATGTCCATATTTACCATCACAACTGACCTCTAAACTCTGTGGAGCCACCTGTCTCATGAGGGTTAGGTGCATAATCTCTGAATGAACACAAATCCAGTAGTCCTCTACTGTATGTGTGTTGGGGGCCTCATATCAGCTGCCTGTTTTGTCCAGTGTTTGAGAGATCTCACGGGTAAAGCTGTTCCTCAGAAAATTGAAAATAGATCTACCTGTAGACCCAGCTATATCACTTTTGGAAATATACCCAAAAGATGCCCCACCATGTAACAGGGCAAATGTTCCATTATATTCATAGCAGACTTATTTGTGATAGCCAGAAACTGGAAGCAACCTAGATGTCCTACAACAGAAAGTGATACATAGGTATAGAAAATATGGTTAATTTACACAATAAAATATTACACTCAGGTATTAAGAAGGAGGAATTTTGCAGGTAAATGAACTGAACTAGAAAATATCACCTTGAGTGAGGTAACTAAGACACAAAAGGACATGCATGGCATATACTCACTAAAAAGTGGATGATAGAAAGAAAAAAAAATAAAACTACAAAGTACCCAAGATACCATGATATGGTCCACAGAACTCAAAAAGGTCAAGAAGCTAAATTGCCCAAGTGAGGATGCCTCAGGTCCACTTTGGAGGGAGAAGAAAGCAGTCACAAGTAGGGAGAGAGGAAGAGACCATGGAGGGAAAGTGGAGTGGATAGGGGGTTAATGGGGTAGATGGGAACCTCATCTGGTATTGGGTGAGGGAAAAGTACTGAAGCCCTGAAGGTCAGCAGAAAGAATGGAAACAGGCAACCTCTGGAGATAGGAGGTTTGAGGGACCCTCCAGAATGCATCAGAGTACTGGGAGGTTAGAGTCTCTCGAGACTCAAAGACAGACCCTAGATTCAATGGCCAATGTTATGGAGAGGGAACTTAGAGAGCTCTCCTTCAACAGGAAGAGGGCAACAAATGAGGGAGAAGCGGGTATCTGACAGTCACAACTCTGACCCATAATTGTTGCTGTCTGAAAGAATTACAGGGATGGAAATGGAGAGGATGCTGAGGAAAGAAAGGTTCAGTGACAGGACCAAAGTGGAATACAACCCAATGGAATGTGCCAAGGCCTGATATTATTACTGAGTCTATGGAGTGCTTGAAAAAAGAGACCTAGCATGACAGCACTCTGGAAGACCCAACAAGCAGTTGAGTCATGTGCAGATATTTGTAGCCAACAAATGAATAGAAGCAGCAGACCCCTGTTGTTGAACTTGGGAAGGCTGAAAGAAGCTGAGGAGAAGGGCAACCCTACACATATTTTTAGGATAGTGTGTTACATATTTCACTAATCGTAGGTTTACAGGCATACACTAACTTAATACTGGAGTTCAAATCCAGGACTTTTTAAATACTTGTAAAGCAACAAAACTCTTTTTATTGTTTTCCAGGTTAGAATCAGGTGCTCATTTCTTGTTAGGGCAATGTTTCAAGGCTTATAGACAAGGGCAAATATTTAGTCTCTTAAGGCAATTCCTGAGATTTATATAACTTTTCAGAGGCAAAAATTTCAAGTAGTACTAAGGCAAAGAAACTTAGAAGGGATGTAAGGCAGAAAGTTTAACCATTTTCTGTGACCACAAGAGACCACTTTGATTGTTCTCTGTCCAGGTGGCAGGCTTGCAGGTATATGTCCCTAGTAGCTTTTCCTAAACACTACCCTGAAGGTTTTATTTTAATATTCAGAATGCCCTTCAATGGAAGTTGTAAGTTTTGTGATGTTAGCATTAAACAATTCTTAGGGGTTCTTGAAAGGTTCATTACTCAGTAAAGATATTTAATCACACAGAGTTGAGTGTCAAGGTCAGAGTGTTTGAGAATTACCAGTGTAAGACATTTTGCTTCTTCTCAAGTTAATTTCAGCTGTGTGATAAATCTTAGAATGTTAAAAAGGATGTGGGGCTTGCAGCATAAATTTAGCAAATAATTTTGGGAAGCATTTTTCTCTCTTTGCTACTAGAAAAATGGCAAGGACTTTTTCAGACAAATAATGACATATAATACACAAACAAAGTCTACTAATCAATCTTAAGCAGTATAACATTCTAAAGATAAAATTAACAGTCTACTTTCTCAACCAAAAAGGTCTTTTATTGAGATTCCCCTTTTCCCACCTATTAAAACACAGCAAAATACTAGACTGTACATATAGAGAAAGAGATAAACATATGAACCTTCTACCTAGTTAATTTTTTGCTGTGACAAAATTCTTGACAGGAAAAAGTCTAAGGAAAGAAAGTTTCATTTAGGGTCAAGGTTTACGGTACATTCTCCATGGAGTTGTGGATAAATTTTGAGAGTCATATTGCATTCTTAATCAAAAAGCAGAGCTTGGGGAAAGCATGCCTCTGTGTGTGTGTGTGTGTGTGTGTGTGTGAGTGTGTGTGTGTGACTAACCTTCTCCTTTTTAAAATTCATTCCACCTCATCTGCCTATTGTACTACAAAATTTTGGATCAGACTATCTCCCAATGAAACCATGTTCAGCCACCCATTCCCAATAAGCTAACCCGAACATCCAAAATAGTAGAAAGGAAAAACAGAAGAAACATGTATTCAATGTGGACACATTGGAAAGCAAGACAAACAGATCCAGTGATTTGTTCTAGTCAATATTAAGGGATCTGAAGCAAGATTAAAGTTTAGATAGCCAGAAATATGCCCATCTATTCAATCCTAGGCAGGGTAGGTTTTTTGTTTGTTTATTTGTTTGTTTGGTTGGTTTTTTTTCTTTTTTTTTTTCTTTTGGCTAGCAATGATACATCATTGTCTATGCCTCTTACCAGAGAGCACAGTTTCTATTATTTATGGCCCATATTTTCTTCTGTCATCATTGGATTTTAGGGGTTATGGATGTGTGGAATTCTAATTTTCATGTTCATTGTTTAATAGTCTCATAGTAAAGTTTTTTTCTTTAAAATTATTCACTTATGTCAGGATGTTTACAAGTAGATGGTGCTGCCCACAGTTTCAGTGGATCCTCTCATCACAATTAACAGTATAGATTACTCCTCATAGGTCTGCTTAGAGGGTTGTTTTGAAGGTGATTATAGATCTGTCAATTTCGCAATTAATATTTCCTAGGTATGGCAAGTCTGCATGACACAATTCCTGTCTGTGGCACATTGTCAGTCTGTTAATCCCTCTGTATGTTGAGGATTAATATTGGCTTAAATATCATCTCCTGTCACCTCTATTTTACTTTTAATCTCTCTTTTTGGGGAATATACTTACCTCATAAATCAGAGGTAATAATTCCATAGTAAAATAAACAGATATAGATTTTAGCAATGGGAAGTGGAGGTATTCCTGAGGTACTTGAGGGTGAGGAAGATGCCTTCTACTTGGTCTTTAGGAAACAAGGGAAAGGATCTAGACAACATAATCACATATATCATAAAAGCCTACATGGTTCTTTGTAAAAATAGTTCTTTGCCAAACTTAGCCTTGAATTTGAAATTTTATATATCCTCCATTCCAATATCTGCTGCACTATTTAGCCAGGGTGAACTTTTGAACATTATGCATAGAGAATAAAAGTGGCATCAAGAAGAAATGTATAGGTAAGAAAAGGAGTCTATAAAAAACAAGAAATGATACATAAGTCTATCTTACCGGAGGCAGACATATGTGATTTGAAACAAATATTACTAGAAGATGGTTACATGAGGCCATAGAATTGCTATAAGAATCAAAAAATACAGAATTAAAAATTATATAGAAGCGTATAAAAAAGCTAGTACTTTTTTCTCTTAGCTATTTCAAGGATTGAAGACAACAATGCCTACTTTATAAATTCGAAAATTATGATTTTCTTTTAGAAATTAGTTTAACCTTAATTGTCTATCACCATTCTGTTCTTATGTGGAAATACTTACTAAAGACTGCTGTCTTCTATACTAGGAAACAGCAAGAGTTCAGTCCCTTGAAGAACTGGCTGTGTAAAACTTAGAAGAAAATGTGCTTTTGTTTTGTGTTTATTTTCTGTTTTAAGGGAGAATGGAATGAAAGTAATGTTCTGGGATTCACTAAATTTAAGGATTTATAAAATATTAGCAAGTGTAAAAGTCCTGATGATGTAGCTTTAGTAAATAAAAGACTGGGTCCAGGCATTTTGATTGTGAGAGGGAAAAAAGAATGAAAAAATCTTTGGACAATGAGTGAGCACTTGAACTGACAGGTTGCATCCACTATGGAATCTGAGGCATTACTGAATCCGCACTGCCTCCATTCCCCACATTCTCAGCAACCTGCTCATGCTGACACTGGACCTCACCAAACGTTAAACATTAGAGTATAGCTTTGAAAGTTTAGAGAGAAAGGGAGGAGGAGTGTGCACTTCAACGTGATCCTTATATGAATAGACAGACAAGAAGTTACCTATTTGCCTTCTAAATTATTCATTAGAGCATTAGAGATAGTGACATAAAAATACTATGCTATTTTTTAATTTAAAGGTGATGTACCTGAGGATAAAACCAACTTTAAGAAAATGTAGAAAGACAGTGTTTCCCTTAGCGTTTTTTTTTAATTTATTGATATATTTATTTACATTTCAAATGATTTCCCCTTTTCTGGACCCCCACTCCCCAAAAGTCCCATCAGTCCCCTTCCCTTCCCCTGTTTTCCCACCCAACCCT
This sequence comes from Apodemus sylvaticus, assembly GCF_947179515.1. Lineage (NCBI taxonomy): Eukaryota > Metazoa > Chordata > Mammalia > Rodentia > Muridae > Apodemus > Apodemus sylvaticus. The sequence goes on along the minus strand of NC_067483.1, from coordinate 3,878,200 downwards.
TCCCACTTCCCTGTTCTGATTTTGTTCTATATTGCTTCACTGAGTCTTTCCAGAACAAGGGGCCACTCCCTTAGCGTTTTACTGCTGTGAAGAGATACTCTGACCAAGTCAAGCCTTGCAAGGGATACTATTTAATTGTGGGCAGCTTAAAGCTTCAGAGGTTCATTCCATTATCATGTAGGTGAGAACATGGCAGCATCTAAGCATGGTGAATCTTAGAGTTTCACCTCTTGTTTGAAGACAACTAGAAGTCTGACTTCAAGGGAGCTAGTACAAGGGTTGTAAAGCCCATGCCTACAGTGACAATTACATTCCAATGGCCAGGCCTACTCCAAATTGATCACTCTTCCAAATAGTGCCACCCTTCCAAATAGTGTCACCCTTCCAAATAGTGGATAGAGGCAAGCATATCCAAACCACCATGAAGACAAAATGTGGAGCAGAGACTGAAGAAAATGCCATTCAGAAACTGATCTTCTTGTGGATCTATCTCATATACAGCCACTGAAAGGGTTTTTACTTATATAAAGGAGTGTCACTCATGGCCCAGAAAGAAAGGCAGGCCAAGGCAAGCCAGACAGCCCTAGAATGCTAGGCCCACCCTCAAGGCCATTAAGACATTCCAGGAACTAACGGGTTGTGAAGATAAGGAAGCTACCTCTGCTGAGTCAGGGACCATCTGGACTCCTTCTCCTCCCACCCCTCTGCTGACAATAGATATGTTTCCCTGCTCTTCCCCATTGCTGACGCGCCGACCTGCACATACTACCCACTTATGTAATTGTATGGATTACCCAATCTTGTAAAAGCATGCAAAACCCCTTCGCCATTCCTATAAAGACCCCCAGTTTCTGGGCTTTGGGGTTGGCCCCTCTGTCTTTTGCACAAGACACGTGTCAACCCGGAACTCCGCCATTAAACTACCTCGTGTGTTTGCATCAAGTCGGTCTCTCACACTTCCTTGGGTGTGCGTCGATCCAAGACTAAAGTGGGGTCTCCCGTCGGGGGTCCTGCACGACCAAACGCATACACTATTGTCGATGCAAAGAAGTACATGCTGATAGGAGCCTGATATAGCTGTCTCTAGAGAGGCTTTGCCAGAATCTGACAAATACAGAGGCAGAAGCTCACAGCCAACCATTGTCCTGAGCACAGGGTCCCCAATGCAAAAGTTAGAGAAGGGAATAAAGGAGCTGAAGGAGTTTGCAAGCCCATAGGAATAATAACACCATCAAACAACCAAAAACCCCATAGCTTCCAGGGACTAAACCACCAACCAAAGAGAAAAACTGGAGGGATTCATGATTCCACCTACATATATAGCAGAGGGGGGCCTTGTCTCGCATCAGAGGTGAGGCCCTTGGACCTGTGAATGCTCAATGGCCTGTGTAGGGGAATGCCAGAGGCAGGAGTGTGTGGGTGGGTGGGAGAAAACCTTCATAAAAGCAGTGACAGGGGAGATGGAATAGGGTGATTTGGGGTAGGGAAACAGAAAAATGCAAATAAAAAAAACTAATTAAAAAAAGAGAAAAAAATTATAGATCAGTAGGTGTGGAAGACTAGCCTCAACAGTTTTGGAATTCTTCATAATGGGAAGATTGCATTAGCAGAAAATATGAATCTCAGGCAATGATGCAGGTACAGCTCTCAGGTCTCTCTTGCTCTCTCCTTCTTTCCCCCTCCCTCCCCCGCTCCCTCCCTCCCCTTCTCTGTCTCTCACTCACTTGCTCACTCTCTCCCTCTGTCCCTTTCATGTGCCTTCCCCCACAGCACTGAGCTCTTCTTTTCAGCACCCACCCTTCTGCTGGTGTTACCCAGCCTATTCAAGCTGTGACATTCCTGGCTGGCAGCCTCCACCCTTCCTCTGGTGTTAGCTCTGGCACCTTGACAACCAAGGCTGCCTCAGGGCAGTCTCACCTGGAGACCTGCAGAGACCTTCATGACTGGAAGCAGGTGCCCCACTGAGAAGAAGAACCAAGGAATTCGTGGCCATTGAGGGGTGGGGGGGGCAGGGTTATTTTCTAAAGACTATATATATTGTCTAAATAATAGTAAAGTCAGTCTTGATCAGCAAAATGTCATCCTGACTCAATTCTCTTTCATTGCCTTCCCGTTTATCCCCAGAATTCTCTTCCGGGTCTCCAGTTCACATGTGGCCGCGGGTGGCTACACTTTCATACTTCCAGTTTTCTACTTGAGGGTAAGAATTAAATGAAAGGCAATAATTTTTTGTCTGTCTTTGTTTTGTTTTGTTTTGTTTTGTTTTTATTTATCACTAAGCATTTCTGGTCAATGTATGGTCCTGGTCAAGGCGTGGCTTTCTCTTTTATTGACCTCACATTTGCAAGCTCTTCTGACAAGTTGTCATCAGTTTGTGAAATTACTATCTGGAACACATCTTATGCATGGTATCAAGCCCAAGGTTTTCCCTTTGTTCACCTTCAGATTCTTGAGAGAATTCCAGTTTCTTGGGGTCCATTGTTTCAATAGTTCAATAAATAAGGGGACTTATGTGATATGTCTTAGAATGCCATCATTCCCAGCCAGGATGGTTCTTATGACTTGCTTTTATATATGTAGCCTCACTTTGATTTCTAAGAAACAAAATTGGGTAACAAATGGTAGTTCTGACATGGATGTTCTTATCATGGTCCTGTTTTATAAGTCCAATGTCATTGATTAAAACATCTTTTTACTAACATGGCCATTTGGGGTGTTATTCCTCTGAAGCAAAGCTCAAGCTCTATTTGTCCCCTTTTTCCTCTGTTTAAAGGCACAACTTAACTGACCTGTTCTTCTGGTACAACTGAATAAGTTTACATTCTTTTTCTGAAGACACAAAAAGCAAGGCAAGATTAGTTTTAAGAGGGTTATATGTCTCCTTTATGTCTCCATAAAATGCAGGTGCTGAGATCCTTTTTCAGTCCAACACCTGCCTTTTATGGCTCTTATGATGCAATATATTTTATTTATGACTCCTTAAAGTGGATTGAAATTCAAACATAACAACTAGTATTCACTTAAAATGAAAGGCAGAATTGGTGATGTGTTTATTTAGACTAATATTTTTAAAGACCTATCAATCTAAAAATGATTAATATAAGTTCTAAAAGAAAAACTCATAGATATTTACTTATGCCCTTCATTCTGCTTGCTTTTTTATTATATCATTTAAATGATGAATATTCATAGAATCCTTAACTCTGGGGATTTGTTAAGCAGAAATACATATAGAGAAATACAGGTGACTATTTATCCCAAGAATTAGTTAAGCTGGAAATACAGTGTCAACAATAGGCAATGCAGGTGAAATAGAATAGAATTAAGGCTAATAAAACTTCATAATTGACTCATTTTGCGTCATTTCTCTTCTGGAGAAAGAATTATAGCAGGGAAGTAGAAACAGAGAGGACTATTGGACATGTACCTCAGTTTGTTGTAACATTATTGTTTGTATTAGACTCTCAGTTATCTTATCTCTGTTGACTGATTTTAATTTTGAAAAAAAAATGGTTATTTCTAACACTCCGTCAAGGGAAGAAAATAGGTGTGGCTTAGAATTATATTTATCTTCAAGACACTCACTTTCATTATATTGGCCACCTTACTCTACCTAATAAATTTAAGGAATTTAGAAGAGAAGCCATGTATCAATATTTATAATAGATTCTGATACTCAATACAGAAATAATTTTGCAAGAGGTGGTATTACTGTCGGCCACGTGTTCTATCTCTATCTTTCATCCTGCACACTTTCTGTGAATATTTTAATGTATCATCACATGTGAACTTGGTTTACTTTGTTCAAATTCTCAGTTCATAATCTGTAGTAAACATCATTATTCTATCCTTCCATAATATTAGGCTCTTTTCTTCCCCCTTCCTCATAGAAAACACATTTTACATTCAATGGAAAAGGCTTCTTCAATTCTATATATATATCTCAAAAACTGTATAAAAATAATATACATTTATAATACTTTATATAATGGGATATGAATCATACTTTCTCACCAATAAGAAAATGATTTGACAGTTCAAAATTCATTTTGCCAGGCAGTGGTTCTGCACACCTTTATTCCCAGCACTCAAGAAGCAGAGGCAGGCAGATCTCTGAGATCTAGGCCAGCCTCATCTACAGAGTGAGTTTCAGGAAAGCTAAAGCTATAAAGAAAAAAATCTGTCTTGAAAAAACAAAACAAAAGAATCATTTCTTAAAGCTGAGAGCATTTCTTTGAAAGTAAATATGCAAGTTTAATAACTTCTCTGCAAATTGGTGCATGTGGTTCACTTATGTACAGTAAAACTTATTAAAGAAAGCAAGACAGAAATTTGTAGTAGAATTCTACTTGCTCTGGAAATGGGAATATTAAGGTAGTGATGAATATTATGACCTAATGCTTACTTTGTGAATCCTTTAAACTAGTCAGTAAAATTCTATTCCCTGTCCTGCTGCTGCCCTGTGAAAACTCCATGTTTACGTACAAAACTTCCAGGAATGTATCTACTCTAGGAAGTAATACATAAAATCAAATATCTACATAAAAATGCACCTTAGATTCAGGTTCTGCCTACTACAGACTAGGTCACTGGATTGAAATCCCCAATAGCTACTATCACATTCTTACCATAGAGAAACTCATTGTCACAGTATACAGGTAAGCAATGGTGACCATATTAGTCAAGGCTAGATGAATAGACTTTACAAATGTATGCTATTTGTCAAGTCCAGGATAATATTAAGTCACTAAAATGTTGTCCTGCAGCTTCCCAAAATCAGAATGAAATGTTCTATATCTATATCATTTCATATCATGGGATTATGATAGGTTAAAAACAGATGATAAAGCTTGGAAAGCAAGTCATGTACTCTGCTCATCTGATCTTTATAAAACTTTTGAAAGCAGTCAGTATCAAGACCCTGGAGCAAAACAGTAGTAATTGCCTTCTCTGTTTTATAACCCCTGCCCTGTAGAGTTTTAACTAGTTATGTAGCACCAAACATTAATTCCTCCAGTGCAGCAGGTTTTATTTCTAAGTTGAAAATCTTCAAACCATTGTGCCACTACATCACCACTGGGAATATCTTACCTTCTGTATCATTTTCATATAAATGTACAATGCAGTGGGCCACAAGCAAGCAAGAAAGCAAACAAACAAATAAAACCACATTTAAGAGGTGGGGTTTTTATAAAAGAATAAACACTTAATGTAATAGAAGATGTTAATTGAGTAATGGTTGAGAATGTGTTCAAGTACATTAGATAAATCATGTATATATAAGGTATATATAAGGTATTTTTGGAAGAATTTATTCTAATAACCTACTGATAAAATATTACAAGCACCACTATTAAATACACACCCCCCCACACACACACACACACACACACACACACAACAAGCAAGATGATGGTGGTGCTAATCTTTAATTCTAGCACTTGAGAGGCAGAGGGAGAAAGAACTCTGGTTTGAGTCCAGGCTAATCTATGAATCAAGATCAAGGATAGCAAGAGCTATACAGAGATAAGGCAAGGAGGGAGGGAGAGAGGGATGATGGAAGAGAGAGAAAGAGAGAGAGAGAGAGAGAGAGAGAGAGAGAGAGAGAGAGAGAGAGAGAGAGAGAGAGAGAGAAAAGAAAAGGTGTCTATAAGAGACATGTTTGCAGAACACATTATCATTTATTTTCCCTGCTCTATGAAAATCACACGCTAAATAATGTTTCAACACATGAGAAATTGAACAGAGAAGTTCCAGGCACATGTGCAGGGGCATTCCTAATTTGTTATTGAATTGCTTACAGGTGGATTCAGAACATTAATATAACTATAATTGTCAAATAACAACAAAATCTCCCTCATTTTTAAGGGACTTCTAATGTCTTAAAATGCATACAAAAATTTACGTTATATCCAGTAAGCTTGTGGTGATTAATTTGAATTTAAATTTTTTCATAGTAATCTTACTTTAACTGCTGATATTTCTTTCTCAATCTGGTTTCATCAAAATCAACTGGATTTTTGTCTATTATTCTTTTTCTACAAAGGTAGGAAAAAGGAAAAAAAATGTGCCTTATTTACTAGATCATTTAAAACTAGGGCTTGGAAAACCTCAGACCAATGATGTAGAATAATGAAGACATGTAATGATGTGGTCATTAATCTATAGAAGTGGCACATATTAGGCCTGTATGTTTTACTTTCCTTTCAACTCCACAAGGCATGAAGTTAATTTATAGCTCCACTAATCATTCTTTTACTACTTCTGTTTAATAATCAAGTTTGATATAACAAAGAAAACAAAGTTAACCTCTCCTCCATCAAAACAGTAATGGAAAATTGCCAAGAAAATTGCCAAGCATAGGCACTCTCGTGTTTAGAACTTTATAGGATTTCTAAAAGGAAGTTTAGATGAAACATGTCTTATATTTATAAGAAAATAAGTATTATTAGTGTAAGAACTGATGCCAGCTTGCAGATAAGGCCACAGATTCTTCTTTCTTCTATAAAGGAAGTGGTAAGTTTCTTACTGACAGGCACTTTATGAATTTATCCCATTGATAGAATACAAGTGATATTTTCATGACACTACAAAAGCTTAGAGATCTCAAAGTGCCAGACGCTGGAATATCTGATGGTTACTGGTAAAAAGCTATCTTTCATCTATGCGGTGGGTACATCTTATCAATACATGTTCCTCTTTCCCATTTTTTCCAAAATCCATGACATTGTATGTCTTTCCTGGCAATGTCTTTCTGCATGATGCTTCTAAGAAGTATTCATATTCATTTTCAACTCTCATATGGGTGTGAACTATCTATAGAGCCCCTTCCAATTCATTTATCTAGGACATTGTATTCATACAGTTTTGAGCATGTTTCTAACTGTTTGCTCAAGGTCCTAACTGTTCTACCAAATCTCTTACACAAAAGGAGAATCTGTCTCAGTGCCCATTTGAATACTAAACATTCACCTTTTCAATTACTAAAAGTATTTGTAGGTGACTCCATCATTGTAAGAAGAAATAATTTATAGACAGGAAAAGGATCAACCACGTACTAGTTGCATGAGGTCACAGAGTGAATGTGTTCATAGGAAAGAAGTTGGCTTTTTGAAGGGCTGGAGAATAAACTGGAAGCTCACAATCGATTAGGTTGAGCATAGATTTTCTGCATAGCACAACCCCACAGGATTGGGTAAGAGGATTCTTGCAGAAGCCTCAATCATCACAAAGACTGCTAAATTTCCATAAATATCCCCCCAGTCTTGAATTGATCAGCATTTTAATTAGACCTTCTATGATTGCAATCAAACACCATAAGCAAAGAGCAAGTTGGGGAATAAGTTTCCATTTCTGCTTTTCAGTGCATCACCAAAATAAGTCAGGATAGGAACTTAGTCAGGAGAGCAACTTTGAGGCAGGACCTAAGGCCATGGAGGAGAACAGTTTACAAGTTTGTTCCTTGGGAAAATAGGAAGAAATTTAGTACCTTCCAGATTCCCTTGGTATTTATTATAGGTCAGATACTTGGGGAAGTTATTTAACCCTTCTCTATTGGAGTTTTCTTGTCTATACTGGCATGTTTTCATAATTTTGTGTGGTATGCTACTAAAACCAAAGATCAATCATCAGTTTATCATGGAAGAGAACTCTGTGATGTACAGAAAAGACTCACCTGGGAAAATATAGCCACTGGTACAAACATCACAGAAAAAAATCCTTGTGATTAGACTTAAGTTTCAATAGATGGCGTCACTTAAATAGGAAAGGACCTCATAGACTCATGTGCTTGAATACTTGGTCACAAGGAATAGCATTATTAGAAGGTGTGTCATGGTTTGAATATGCTTGGCCTAAGACATGGTGATATTTAAAGGTTTGGTTTTGTTGGATTATGTGTGTCACTGTGACTATTGGCTTTTATGCCCTAGTCCTAGCTGCCTGGAATTGAGTATTCTGATAGCAGCCTTCATATGAAGATATAGAACTCTCAGCTCCTCCTGAACCATGACTGCCTGGATGCTACCATGTTCTAGTCTTGATGAAAATGGACTAAACCTCTGAACTTGTATGCTAGCCAAAATTAAATAATGTTTTTATAAGAATTGTCTTAGTCATGGTATCTGTCCAGTGCCGTAAAACACTGAGACAAGGTGTGATGCTGTTGAATTAGATTTGGATATTTAAATGGAGGCATTTCATTAGGAAGCAGGCTTGGAGTTATTGAAAGCTCAAGGTTTATCTTCTATGACATTCATTTTCTGCTATCCACTGATTTGTGTGCAGAACTCTCAGTTCCTTCTCTAGTATCACGCCTGCCTTCACACTGCCATACTTCCTGCCATGATGATAATTGACTAAACTTCTAAAACTGTAAGCTACCCTTAATAAAATATTTTTTCTTTATAAATGACACCATGATCATGGTTTATCTTCACAACAATAGAAACTCCAACTAACATATTCAACAAGAGAAAAACATACCTAACTACATTTTAAAACAAGAAAATATAGCAGAAATGTTCATAAGCATTATGGATGGAATTTATTACTATTATTTTACTAAGTAGCCACAATGATAAGCCAATTTCTAAGAATGTATTATTATTCCAATAAACTAGTTCATCTTTCAAGTCTCATTAAAGAAGCTTCTTTCTTTAGTATATGTTGAGAAAGAGAAAGACCCAGAGTTGGTCAAAGTGCAAAGAACACTCTTTAACCTTAAACAGGATAACTGCATCTCCATCCATTCCTCCAATAATCAGTAGTCTTTACAGAACAGGGCACAGAAATATTGTTAGAGCCAGAGGTAGTTTAAGACTACAGGAAAATAGTCTTGGCATAGCAGGATCGTTGGACATATGAACACACAGCAACACACACAAGACACCATTAATTTCAATTCAGATAAAATCTCTGCCTAGAATAAGAGGGTGAGTGTATTGTTCCCCCTAACTAAAGAGGTGTTTAGGAATAAATAGCTCTTAGGAAAGAAAATTCATATTTTGTTATGTTTATATTCTCTAGTTAGTCAACTATGCTCCAGTTGAATGACACATCTCCAAAAGCAGCACAAATTTGACTAGATGATGTTCTTAAAAAGGAAGAAAAATAAGAATACACATTCAGAGGGCTAGAGAGATGAAGGTGAATCTTTGAGGAGATGCAGGAGTAATGAGGGTGAATATAATCTAATATACTATGCAAAATTCTCAAAGAACTAACACAAAATTACAAAAGAAGCATAGTGAATATGTTTTTCTGATACATTCAGAATTATCATTGTTGAAGAATATAAAATTGAAAATAATTTAACAGAACATAGCTAGATACCACTGAAGATATTTTAGTTGTTATACTGCTTAGATTGCATGCATGATGATTTAAATTTGATCCCTAGCATTCACAATAAAAGCCAGGCAACCAGTATGTGTTTGGGACACCAAAACTAGTGGGGGAGAAAAATATTCCTGGGGGTTCCTGACCAGTTAGTTTTGCTGAATGAGTGAGAACTAAGTTCAGGGAGATACCATGACTTAAAAAGCAGACAGTAAATGAATGAGGAAGACAACAGATGACAGATTTTTGGCTTCCATAAAAATGCGCTCAAATGTACAAGTATGCCTATACTAATGTTTATGTATGTAGTATATGTAAAACATGTATACATGCATACAACATACACATATAAACACAATGCACACATCACATATACACATAACACAAAGGAGATAAATAACATAATTTGGGGCCATAGTAAATATAAATGAGTTAGTAATCAGAAAACTACAGACTGTTGTGTAATATTAATTATTAAGTCTTAGAATGTGTTTTATTATTTTCTGATCAAATGAGTCAGGCTCCTTATCTGATTCTAAACTTTTTTTTTTTATTCTGATTGAAAGTTAGGCAGTTTTCACATGTAATTTACAGACTAGTATGAAAAGCTAGCAGCAAGAAAAATGACTGCTCTCAGATGAATCTTGTTCAGTCTTTTACTCAAGGTTAATTAATGAAAAGTCTGTGTGAACACTGAACTCTTTGATGTTTTAACACCTTGAAGTGCTTTAGCCTTTGAACAAACAATAAAGTAAACACATGAATAATTCATGTAAGAGTGAATATTCTTTTTGGCTTATCCGCTGATGGTGACATTCATAAAAAACCCTCCTGCTGATGTAATCCTTCCCATGAATGGTTCCCAATAACCAGTATAAAAGGATGGGCCCATCCTGGAAATACCTGTACTTGAAAGATGCAAGAATTTCCAATTACAGAATTTTAAGGATGTTGGCTGAAATTTAAGAGAAATATGATTAAACTATATTTCTGATTAGAGTTAAAAAAGTTAACAGACTTTTTAACATTATATGCCACAGGGTAAGACTCCTTTAAAAGAAACATTATTCTCTCAAGGAAACAGTGTTTCAAGAGAGAGGGAATGGCCGCCTCCCCCATCATGATGTTAAGAAGTAGTCACAGGAATCTCAAGAAGAAGGAGGATTTAAGTGAGGTTGCTATGGTTCCTCTGAGAAAAGGAACCTAATACTAACAGGAACAATACGGGAGGCAATGTGTGGAGCAGAGACTAAATTAAAGGCCACCCAGAGACTGCCCTACCTGGGGATTCATCCTATAAACAATCACCAAACCCTGACACCACGACATGAAGCATGTACCAAAAGAAGTATGCCATGGCTGTCTCCAGAGAGGCCCTGCCAGAGACCTACAAACATAGAGGCAGAAACTAGCAACCAACAATTGGACTTGGCTTGGTGTTGCCAACGGAGGATCTGGAGGGTAGTCTGGAATAGCTGAAGTGTTTACAGCCCCATGGGAAGAACAATGACTTTGGACACCCAGATACCCCAAGACTCCCAGGGACTAAACCATCAACCAAGGAGTACACATGGTTCCAGCAAAAAATGTGGCAGAGGAATGCCTTGTTGGGCATCAGTGGGAGGAGTGGTCTTTGGTCTGGTAAAGGCTCTATAGAGGCCCCAACAAAGGTAAATTGCTGGGGGAGGATGAGCTGGGAGTGTGTTGGGTAGAGGTGCATATGCATGGAGGCAGGGGGTGGCAGTAAGGGTTGGGAATCTTTGGGAAGGGGGCTTTAGGGAGAGGCAAAATTGGGAAAAGTTTTACCATTGACAATGTAAATGGAGAAGATAATCAATAAAATAAGTAGTCAGTTATATATGTTTGTAATAAAGCTGCCTCTGCTTTACAGAGATAAACAACATGACCACAGTACATTGCGAGTGTGCACTCCCTGCATCCTCATCTTTGTAGGCAAAAGCAGAGACATTATTAAAGCTCTTCCTCTGAAGATAATGGAAAGCACAAGGGTGAATGTTTTGCCAGTGGAGCTAAGGGTCATCTTTTAAATTCAATTACAGTGTCAAATTGAAGCACAAACCAATTTCAATTCCCACCTTTACTCTGAATGTATCTACATATAACATTGATTTGAAAATGAGAATGAAAATACATGATTTCATTCTTTTCCCCTTTAGTTTAGTTCTCTTAAATATCTGTCACTGTCACTGTCACTGTATGTTTCTGCTTCTTGGTCTCTCTCTTTTGTATGTTCATGTGTGGGTATGCATATCTGTGTTCAGAAGTCAACACCAAATATTGTTTCTCAGGAGCCATTTATCTTGGTTTACAAGACTGAAACTTTAACTAGTCTTAAGCTCACCCATTAAACTATAATTGTTGGCCACTGAGTTCCAGAGATTGAATTTCACTGTCTCCACAAGCTCCACAATTTTAGTTTAACTTTCCTGGCAGAAAGAATATGTTTTAAATAAATAATTGTGTCTTATTTCTAGACAGTGAAAGAATAGACTGAAAAGAAATTGTTAATTTCCACCAAACTCTCATGTTGGCAGAAAGAAGAGGTACAAGCCAGAAGAGGAGCTTATCTCCTAAAATTGAAGAGAATTCACAGTTCTAGAAGACTGCCATACAAAATGTGACTGGACCTAGAAATTGTTGGGTCAGTGATGGATAGGGCTACATTGAACGATAACTGCTTAAGTTGCTATATTCTTAGTGCACTAAGGATCCAAAAGATGGATTTGAGAGTGGGAATGGTGGATATCTTAGTCATTTTTCCGAATTGTCCAAATTGAATATACTCACCTTTTGTGCTACAACTAATAATATGACTTCTTTTATCGGTTTATTGAAGATGGGAGTCTAAAACTAGTTTCAACTACAGGCTGTCACCCCAAGTCCCACGATAAAAAGAATATGACACATTTCCAATATAAAATTGGATATCTGGTTAGTAATATCAAGATCTCATACAAGTGCAGCAAGCATGCTACCTAGGGAGCTCCAAGTTCAGACTCACTCTAGTTCCTTTTCTTCTCATATCTTCTCAATCTTTAGTAAAAGCACTGGTTAATGGGGGTAGGGGATCAATAGTGTAAATGACAGAGACTGCTGTCTAGTTTCTGGGTTCATGCTGTTAATGCTGCTAACCACTCACTACAGAATAAATAAATAAATAAATAAATAAATAAATAAATAAATAAATAAATTTATAAATAAATAAATAAATAAATTCATAGATTCACAAGAAGGAGAAGATCTTTGACTTCAAAGCACATCTAAAATTTGTTGTGAAAGGAGTTTATGAAGATTACAAACATCCCACAGGGATTGCACTGGTCCTGATTTTTCCAGGGAGATCTTCATCTTCTCCAGCCAGGGGATACAGGAAAGCAAAGAAGGTTTTCAGGTGCTTTTTAAAATCTCATCTGCATGGGGCACCATGTTTAAACCTCATCTGTTACAGTAAATAAAAGAAGCCTTAAAGTCTGTGGGTAGCATTGTTTCCCCTTCAAATAACCCATATAAGAAGTACCCTTAATCTCAGAGTTGTTTTGATTTGCATTTCCCTAATGACTAATGAAGTTGAGCATTTTTAAAGATGCTTCTCCGCCATCCGAAGTTCTTCAGGTGAAAATTATTTGTTTAACTCTGTACTCCATTTTTTAATAGGGTTATTTGGTTTTCTGGAGTCTAACTTCTTGAGTTCTTTATATATATAGGATATTAGCCCTCTATCTGATGTAGGGTTGGTGAAGATCTTTTCCCAATTTGTTAGTTGCCAATTTGTCCTTTTGATGGTGTCCTTTGCCTTACAGAAACTTTGTAATTTTATGAGGTCCCATTTGTCAATTCTTGATCTCAGAGCATACACTATTGGTGTTCTGTTCAGGAACTTTCCCCCTGTACCGATGTCCTCAAGGGCCTTCCCCAGTTTCTTTTCTATTAGCTTCAGAGTGTCTGGCTTTATTTGGATGTCCTTGATCCATTTGGAGTTGAGCTCATACTAAGTGAGATAACCCAGACTCAAAAGATGAATCATGGTATGCACTCACTAATAAGTGGATATTAACCTAGGAAACTGGAATACCCAAAACATAATCCACACATTAAATGAGGTACAAGAAGAACGGAGGAGTGGCCCCTTGTTCTGGAAAGACTCAGTGAAGTAGTATAGGGCAAAACCAGAACAGGGAAGTGAGATGGGTTGGGTGGGAAAACAGGTGGAGGGAAGGGGGGTGATGGGACTTTCGGGGAGTGGGGGTCTAGAAAAGGGGAAATCATTTGAAATTTAAATAAAAATATATCAAATAAAAAAAAGAATATAAAAAAAGAAGAATTACCCTTAAGACAAGAGAGAGGTGGCTGGGGCAGCAGCAGTAGCAGCAGCTATTCCAGCAGAAGGGCCATCAGCAGTGGAACAAAGGCGACAGGGTCCTGGCAGGCCCTTTGCCTGATACCACTGAACATTACTCGCCAGCCGGGCTGCAAGCTGCGGGGGATTTACAGTGCCTTTCATCACACTGAAGTCACATCAGAACTCTGCCTCCCACCAGTCAGTTACAGGAGATTCTCCACCATCTTGGCTCTCAGACGCCAGAGAGAACCTACAGCCAGAGAAAAGGTGCTGCAGCATATACCATCAGCATTCCCTGAAGGAACAAACAGGTACTACCTGGTTCACAGATACAATCTGGGGCAAGGCACCCTAGGGCTCCAAAGGCATGCAAGAGGAGGGCAGCACATCCCCAATTTGTGACAGGGGATACCCAGCCAACCAGTGTTGCAGAAATACCCTACAGCCACACAGGAGGCTCAAGCATCAGCCAGAGACAAGAACAACTAAGTTCAGAGATAATAAGATGGCAAAGGGCAAATGTAGGAACACTACTAACAGAAATCTAGGCAATATGGCAGCATCTGAACCAAAATTTCCAACATCAGAAAGTCCTGAATATGCCAACACTCCAGCAAAGCAAGATTTGGATTTAAAATCACTGGTCATGATGCTGCTAAAAGAACACAAAAAGCAAATAAATGAATCTCTTAAATAAATACAGGGAACAGCCTAGGCCAAGCATTCGGTCTCCAGGAAGTGCAAGAGGCCTGGTATGCACCCTGAGGCAGACTGGGAGCACACAGCTTGCTCCAGTGTGTCAGCACCACAGAGCTTAAGTTCCAGCCCTGAGGCCTCTGGTGGGGGCCTTCAGATCTCTGCTTCGGGATCCAGAACATCCTGGGATACAACTCCACATCTCCAGGCCCGGCAAGAAGCCAGAGGGGCACCCGGGAGGCCGGCTGGGAGGAGTCAGTATGCTCTGGTGAACTCAGAAGGCCCCGGCTGTAGACTTCAGGGTTCTGCTTCCGGATCTGAACAGCCTGGGCCAAAGCACTAGTTCTCCAGGAAGTGCAAGAGGCTTGGTGTGCACCTGGAGGCAGACTGGGAGGACACAGCTTGCTCCTGTAAGTCAGCACCACAGAGCTTAGGTTCCAGTCCTGAGGCCTCTGGTGGGAGCCTTCAGATCTCCACTTTGGGATCCAGAAAAGCCTGGGCTACAACATCACATCTCCAGGCTCTGCAATAGGCCTTAGGGGCACCCGGGAGGCTGGTTAGGAGGAGTCAGTGTGCTCTGGTGAGTCCAGCAGGCACCAGGCAGGAGCCTTCAGGTGTCTGCTTCAGGATCTGAACAGCATGGGCCACAGCACCCTGTCTACAGGAAATGCAGGAGGTAAGCTGTGTACCAGAGGCCAGCTGGGAAGAGGCAGCTTGCACTGGTGAGTCCAGCATTGACAAGACCAACTAACACCAGTGAGAACTAGATGGCAAAAGGCAAAGGCAGGAAAGTCACTAACAGAAATCAAGGCAATATGGCATCATCCGAACCCAATTCTCCTTTAACAGCATGTCCTGGATACCCTATCACACCAGAAAAACAAGATGTGGATTTAAAATCACTGGTCATGATGCTGGTAGAGGAACACATAGACATACTTAAAGAAATGCCAGAGAAAATAGATCAAAAGTTAGAAGCCCTTACAAGGGAAATACAAAAATCATTGAATGAAATTCAGGAGAATACAAAAGCCAATAAGGAGGAAACACAAAAATCACTTAAAGAAATACAGGAGAACTTTAGACAACAGGCTGAGGTCATGAAAGAGGAAACACAAAAATATCTTAAAGAATTACAGGAAAGAACAAACAAGCAAGTAAAGGAGCTAAGCAAAACCATCCAGGATCTAAAATCAGAAGTAGAAACAACTAAGAAAACTCAAAGAGAGACAACTTTGGTGATAGAAATCCTTGGGAAGAAATCAGGGGACATAGATGCAACTATCAGCAACAGAATACAAGAGATAGAAGAAAGAATCCCAGATGTTGAAGATACCATAGAATCCATGGACTCAACAGCTAAAGAAAATGCAAAATGCAAAAAAACTTGAAACCCAAAATATCCAGGAAATCCAGGACACAATGAGAAGACCAAACCTAAGGATTATAGGCATAGATGAGAATTAAGATTTACAACTTAAAGGGCCAGCAAATATCTTCAATAAAATTATGGAAGAAAACTTCCATAACCTAAAGAGAGAGATACCCATGAATATGCAAGAAGCCTAGAGAACTCCAAACAGACTGGACCAGAACAGAAATACCTACCATCACATAATAATCAAAACCCCATATGTACTAAACAAAGAAAGAATATTGAAGGCAGTAAGAGAAAAAGGCCAAGTAACATATAAAGGAAGACCTATCATAATCACACCAGAATTCTCAACAGAGACTATGAAAGCTAGAAGTTCCTGGGCAGATCTCATGCAGACTCTAAGAGTACACAAATGTCAGCCAAGACTACTATACCCAGAAAAACTCTCAATCACCATAGATGAAGAAACTAAGATATTACATGACAAAACCAAATGTACCCAATATCTATCCACACACCCAGCCCTACAAAGGGTAATAGGAGGAAAACACAAATACAAGTAGAGAAACTTTACCCTGGAAAAAGAAAGATAGTAACCTTTCATCAAACCCAAAAGAAGTTAACCAATCAAATTTAAAAAATAACATCAAAGAAGACAGGAAGTAATAATCACTATTCCTTAATATCCCTTAACATCAATGGGCTCAGTGCCCCAATAAAAAGACATAGACTAACCAATTGGATACATAAACAGGACCCTACATTTTGCTGCATACAGGAAACACACCTCAGGGTCAAAGACAAACACTACCTTAGAGTAAAGGGCTGGAAGACAATTTTACAAGCAAATGGTGTCAGGAAACAAGCAGGGGTAGCCATTCTAATATTAGATAAAATTGATTTTCAACCCAAGGTTATCAAAAGAGACTCTGAGGTATACTTCTTGCTGGTCAAAGGAAAAATACAACAAGACGAACTCACAATCCTAAACATCTATGCTCTAAATGCAAGGGCACTCTCATTCATAAAAGAAACTTTACTAAAGCTCAAAGCACACACTGCACCTAACACAAAAATTGTTCAACACTGCACTTTCCTCAATGGACCGATCAGGAAAACAGAAACTGAACAGGGACACAGTGAAACTAATTGAAGCTTTGGGCCTATTAGATTTAACAGAAATATATGGAACATTCTCTCCTAAAGCAAAAGAATATATCTTTTTCTCAGCACCTAATGGTACCTTCTCTAAAACCAACCATATAATTGGTAACAAGACAGACCTCAACAAATATAAGAAGATTGAACTAATCCCATGTCTCCTATCAGAACGCTATGGTCTTCAATAACACATTATTCAATAACACATTGGTCTTCAATACCAACAAAAACAACAGAAACCCCACATACATGTGGAAAGTGAACAATATTCTACTTAATGATACCTTGGACAAGGAAGAAATAAAGAAAGAAATTAAAGACTTTTTAGAACTTAATGAAAATGAAGACACAACATACCCAAATCTATGGGACACAAGGAAAGCAGTGCTAAGAGGAAAACTCATAGCCCTGAGTGCCTCCAAAAAGAAAATGGAGAGAATATACACTAACAACTTAATGACACACCTGAAAGCCCTGGAACAAAAAGAAGCTTTTTCACCCAGGAGGAGTAGAGGGCAGGAAATCATCAAACTCAGGACAGAAATCAATCAAGTAGAAACAAAGAGAACCATACAAAAAAATCAACAAAACCAGGAGCTGGTTCGTTGAGAAAATCAACAAGATAGATAAACCCTTAGCCAGACTAACCAAAGGGCACAGAGACAGTATACAGATTACCAAAATTAGAAATGACACAGGAGATATAACAACAGAAACAGAGGAAACTCAAAAAATCATTAGATCGTACTATAAAAGCCTATAGTCAACACAACTGGAGAATCTGGAAGAAATGGACAGTTTCCTAGTCAGATATCCAACACCAAAACTAAATCAGGATCAAATAGATCATCTAAACATTTCATAACACCTGAAGAAATAAAAAGGGTCATAGAAAGTCTCCCAACCAAAGAAAGGACGGGACCAGATGGTTTCAGTGCAGAATTCTATCAGACCTTCATAGAAGACCTAACACCAATACTCTTCAAACTATTCCACAAAATAGAAACAGAAGGAACTCTATCCAACTCTTTCTATGAAGCCAAAATTATGCTGATAACAAAACCACACAAAGATCGAACAAAAAAAGAGAACTTCAGGACAATTTCCCTTATGAATATTGATGAAAAATACTTAATATAATTCTTGCCAACCAAATCCAAGAACACATCAAAATAATCATCCACCATGATCAAGTAGGCTTCATCCCAGGGATGCAGGGATGGTTCAATATAAGGAAATCCATCAATGTTATCCTCTACATAAACAAACTCAAAGAAAAAAACCATATGATTATCTCATTAGAAGCATTTGACAAAATTAAGCATCCTTTCATGCTAAAAGTCTTGGAAAGAACAGGAATTCAAGGCCCATACCTAAACATCATTAAAGCAATATACAGCAAACCAGTAGCCAACATAAAACTAAACAGAGATAAACTTGAAGCAATCCCACTAAAATCAGGGATTAGACAAGGCTATCCTCTCTCTACATATCTTTTCAATATAGTACTTGAAGTTCTTGCTAGAGCAGTTAGACAACATAAGGAGGTCAAAGGGATACAAATTGGAAAGGAAGAAGTCAAATTATCACTATTTGCAGATGACATAATAGTCTACTTAAGTGGCCCGAAAACCTCCACCAGAGAACCCCTACAGCTGATAAACAACTTCAGCAAAGTGGCTGGTTATAAAATCAACTCTAACAAATCAGTTGCCTTCCTCTACTCAAAGGATAAGCAGGCTAAGAAAGAAGTTAGGGAAATGACACCCTTCACAATATCCACAAACAATATAAAGTATCTTGGTGTGACTCTAACCAAACAAGTGAAAGATCCATAGAATAAGAACTTCAGGTCTCTGAAGAAGGAAATCGAAGGAGACCTCTGAAAATGGAAAAATCTACCATGCTCGTGGATCAGCAGGGTTAATATAGTTAAAATGGCCATCTTGCCAAAAGTGATCTACAGATACAACACAATCCCCATCAAAATCCCAACGCATTTCTTCACAGAATTAGAAAAAGCAATTCTCAAATTCATCTGGAATAACAAAAATCCCAGCATAGCTAAAAATATTCTCAACAACAAAAGAAATTCTGGGTTAATCAGCATCCCTGACTTCAAGCAATGCTACAGAGCAATAGTGTTAAAAACTGCAAGGTATTGGCACAGTGACAGACAAGTGGACAACTGGAAAAGAATTGAAGATCCAGAAATGAATCCTCACACCTATGGTCACTTGATCTTCGTCAAATGAGCCAAAAACATCCAGTGGAAAAACGATAGCCTTTTCAACAAATGGTGCTGGTTCAATTGGAGGTCAGCAAGCAGAGGAATCTGACTTGATCCATTCTCATCTCCTTGTACTAAGCTCAACTCCAAGTGGATCAAGGACCTCCATGTAAAATCAGACACACTGAAACTAATTGAAAAGAAACTGGGGAAGACCCTTGAGGACATGGGCACAGGGGAAAAGTTCCTGAACAGAACACCAATAGCTTATGCTCTAAGATCAAGAATTGACAAATGGGACCTCATAAAATTACAAAGTTTCTGTAAGTCAAATGACACTGTTAAAAGGACAAAATGGCAACCATCAAATTGAGAAAGGATATTCACCAACCCTACATCTGATAGAGGGCTAATATCCAATATATACAAAGAACTCAAGAAGTTAGACCCCAGGGAACCAAATAACCCTATTAAAAAATGGGGTACAGATCTAAACAAAGAATTTTCACCTGAAGAAATTCAGATGGCCAAGAGGCACCTTTAGAAGTGCTCAACATCATTAGTAATTAGGGAAATGCAAATCAAAACAACCCTTAGATTCCACCTTACACCAGTCAGAATGGCTAAGTTCAAAAACTCAGGAGACAGCAGGCATTGGCGAGGATGTGGAGAAAGAGGAACACTCCTCCACTGCTGGTGGGGCTGTAAGATGGTACAACCACTTTGGAAATCAGTCTGGCAGTTCCTCAGAAAACTGGACATGACACTTCCAGAGGACCCTGTTATACCTCTCCTGGGCATATACCCAAAGGATTCCCCGGCATGCAATAAAGATACATGCTCCATTATGTTCATAGTAGCCTTATTTATAATAGTCAGAAGCTGGAAAGAACCCAGCAAATATCTTCAACAAAATTATGAGAGAAAACTTTCCCAACATAAAGAGAGAGATGCCCATGAATATACAAGAAGCCTGCAAAACTCCAAACAGATTTGACCTGAGCAGAAATACCTCTCGTCACATAATAATCAAAACCCCAAATGCACTAAACAAAGAAAGAATATTAAAGGCAGCAAGAGAAAAAGGCCAAGTAACATATAAAGAAGACCTATCAGAATCACACTAGACATCTCACCAGAGAAAATGAAAGCTAGAAGATTCCAGGCAGATCTCATGCAGACTCTAAGAGAACACAAATGTCAGCCAAGACTACTATACCCAGCAAAACTCTCAATCACGCAGATGGAGAAACCAAGATAATCCATGAAATAACCAAATTTACACAATATCTTTCCACAAACGCAGCTCAACAATGAATAATAGGAGGAAAACTCCAATACAAGGAGGGAAACAACACCCTAGAAAAAGCAAGATAGTAATCTTTTTTCTTCAAACCCAAAAGAAGATAACCACTCAAATATAAAAATAACATCAAAAATGAAAAGAAGTAATAATCACTATTTATTAATATCTCTTAACATCAATGGACTCAATTCCCCAATAAAAAGACATAAACTAAAAGACTGGATAAGGAAACAGGACCCTACATTTTACTGCATACAGGAAACACACCTCAGTGTCAAAGACAAAAACTACCTTAGAGTAAAAGGCTCGAAGACAATTTTACAAGCCATTGGTCTCAGGAAACAAGCCGGAGTAGCCATTCTAATAGCAGATAAACTTGACTTTCAACCTAAAGTCATTGAAAGAGATATGGAAGAAAACTTTTTGGTGGTCAGAAGAAAAATCCACGAAGAACTTTCAATTCTGAACATATATGTGCCGAATGTAAGGGCACCCCTCATTCGTAGAAGAAACTTTACGAAAGCTCAAAGCACACATTGCACCTAACACAATAATTGTGGGTGACTTCAACACTTTGCTATCCTCAATGTACAGATCAGGAAAACAGAAACTAAACAGGGACACAGTTAAACTAATTGAAGCTTTGGATCAATTGGGTTTGACTGATATTTATAGAACATTTCACCCTAAAGCAAAATAATATAACTTTTTCTCAGCACCTCATGGTACCTTCTCCAAAATCGACCATATAATTGGTCACAAGACAGACCTCAACAAATATAAGAAGATCGAACTAATCCCATGCCTCCTATCAGATCACTATGGAAGAGTAGTCTTAATAGCATCAAAAACAATGGAAAGCCCACATACACATGGAGGCTGAACAATACTCAATGACACCTTGGCCAAAGAAGAAATAAAGAAAGAAATCAGAGACTTTTTAGAATTTAATGAAAATGAAGGCACAACATCCCCAAATCTTTGGAAGACAATGAAAGCAGTGCTAAGAGGAAAACTAATAGCCCTGAATGACTTCAAATAGAAACAGGAGAGAGCATACACTAGCAGTTTAATGGCACACATGAAAGCTCTGAATCAAAAAGAAGCCACTTCACCCAGGAGGAGAAGAATACGGGAAATCATCAAACTTAGAGCTGAAATCAATCAAGTGGAAACAAAGAGAACCAGACAAACAATCAATGAATCCAGGAGCTGGTTCTTTGAGAAAATCAACAAGATAGATAAACTGTTAACCTGATTGACCAAAGGGCTCAGAGAAAAGTATCCAAATTAACAAAATTAGAAATGAAAAGGGGGATATAGCAACAGAGACTGAGGAAATTAAAAAATCATTAGATCCTACTACAAAAGCCTATAATCAACAAAACTGGAGAAACTGGAGGAAATGGACAATTTCCTAGACAGACATCAAATACCAAAATTAAATCAGAACCAAATAGATAATCTAAGCTGTCACATAGCCCCTAAAGAAATAGAAGGGTGCATAGAAAGTCTTCCAACAAAAAAAGCAAAGGACCAAATGGTTTCAGTGAAGAATTCTATCAGACCTTCAAAGAAAACCTAACACCAATACTCTTCAAACTACTCCAGAAAATAGAAACAGAAGGAATACTACCCAACTCCTTCTATGAAGCCACAACTACACTAATACCAAAACCACACAAAGATCCAACAAAGAAAGAGATCTTCAGACCAATTTCCCTTATGAACATCGATGCAAAAATATTCAATAAACATCTTTTTTCTTTTTTATTGATATATTTTTAATTTACATTTCAAATGATTTCCCCTTTTCTGGGTCCCAGAAAAGAGAATTTCAGGCTAATTTCCCTTATGAATATCGATGCAAAGATACTCAATAAACTTCTTGCCAACTGAATCCAAGAACATATAAAAATGATCATCCACCATGATCAAGTAGGCTTTATCCCATGGATGCAAGGTTGGTTCAATATATGGAAATCCATCAATGAAATCCACTACATAAACAAACTCAAAGAAAAAAAAACACATGGCCATTTCATTAGATGATGAAAAAGCATTAGACTAAATTCAGCATCCTTTCATGCTTAAAGTCTTGGAAAGAACAGGAATTCAAGGCCCATAACTAAACTTAGTAAAAGCAATATACAGCAAACCGGTAGCCAGCATCAAAATAAATGGAGAGAAACTTGAAGCAATCCCAATAAGATCAGGGACCAGAGAGGGTTCGCTCCTTTCTCCTTATCTTTTCAATATTGTAATTGAGATAGTAGCTCGGGCAATTAGACAACATAAGGAGGTCAAAGGGATACAAAAAGGAAAGGAAGAAGTCAAACTATCATTATTTGCAAATGATATGATAGTCTACCTAGCTGACCCAAAAAACTCCACTAGAGAACTCCTACAGCTGATAAACAGCTTCAGCAAAGTGGCAGGTTATAAAATAAACTCAAGCAAATCAGTAGCCTTCCTATACTCAAAGGATAAGCAAGCTGAGAAAGAATTTAGGGAAATGACACCCTTCACAATAGACACAAACAGTATAAAGTGCCTTGGGGTGACTCTTAACAAAATGGGAAAGATCTGTATGACAAGAACTTCAAGACTCTGAAAAAGGAAATGGAAGAAGACCTCAGAAAATGGAAAAGTCTCCCATTCTCATGAATTCACAGGATTTATATAGTTAAAATGGCCATTTTGCCAAAAGCAATACCCATCAAAATTCCCATCAGATTCAACGCAATACTGATCAAAATCCCAACTCAGTTCTTCATAGAGTGAGAAAGAGTAATTCTCAAATTCATCTGGAATAAGAAAAATCCCAGAATAGCTAAAATTATTCTCAACAACAAAAGAAATTCTTGGGGAATCAGTATCCCTGACCTCAAGCAATACTACAGAGAAATAGTGTTAAAACCTGTATGTTATTGGTACAGTGACAGGCATGCAGATCAATGTAACAGGATTGAAGATCCAGAAATGAACTCACACACCTATGGCCACTTGATCCTCGACAAAGGAGCTGAAAACATCCAATTCAAAAAAAAAAAAAAAAAAAAAAAAGTAGCCTTTTCACCAAATGGTGCTAGTTAAACTGGAGGTCAGCATGCAGAAGAATGCAAGTTGATCCATCCTTATCTTCTTGTACTAAGCTCAACTCCAAATGGATCAAGGACCTCCACATAAAGCCAGATACTCTGAAGCAAATAGAAAAGAAACTGGGGAAGACCCTTGAGTATATCGGTACAGGGGGAAAGTTCCTGAACAGGACACCAATAGCATATGCTCTAAGATCAAGTATTAACAAATGGAACCTCATAAAATTACAAAGTTTCTGTAAGGCAAAGGACACCATCAAAAGGACAAATCAGCAACCAACTAAATGGCAAAGATCTTCACCAACCCTACATCAGATAGAGGGCCAATATCCAATATATACAAAGAACTCAAGAAGTTAGACCCCAGAAAAATAAATAACACTAATAAAACATGGGGTACAGACATAAACAAAGAATTTTCACCTGAAGAACTTTGGATGACTGAGAAGCATCTTAAAAAATACTCAACCTCTTAGTCATTAGGGAAATGCAAATCAAAAGAACCATGAGATTTCACCTTACACCTGTCAGAATGGCTAAGATTAAAAACTCAGGAGACAGCAGGTATTGGCGAGAATGTGGAGAAAGAGGAACACTCCTCCACTGCTAGTGGGGTTGCAAACTGGTACAACCACTCTGGAAATCAGTCTGGCAGTTCCTCAGAAAACTGGGCACCTCACTTCCAGAAGATCCTGCTATACCACTCCTGGGCATATACCCAGAGGATTCCTCAGTATGTAATAAGGATACATGCTCCACTATGTTCATAGCAGCCCTATTTATAATAGCCAAAAGCGGGAAAGAAACCAGGTTTCCCTCAACAGAAGAATGGATGCAAAAATGTGGTATATATACACAATGGAATACTATTTAGCCATTAGAAAAAATGAATTCATGAAATTCTTAGGCAAATGCATATAGTTGGAGAACATCATACTAAGTGAGGTAGCCCAGTCTCAAAAGATCAATCGTGGTATGTACTCACTAATAAGTGGTTATTAGCCTAGAAAATTGGAATATCCAAAACCTAATCCACACATCAAATGAGGTACAAGAAGAACCAATGTAGTAGTATAGGACAAAACCAGAACAGGGAAGTGGGAAGGGGTGGATGGGAGAACAGGGGGATTAAAGGGGGGTTATGTGACTTTCTGGGAGTGGCGGGCCTGAAAAGAGGAAATCATTTGAAATGTAAATAAAAAATATATTGAATAAAAAATATAAAGCAAAGTAAAAAAAAAAAAGTACCCTCAAGAACTTTTATATTTACTAATTGATAGAATATAAATTAAATGGTATTTACTTTAAATTTTAAGAGTTTTGAAGTTTTATTCCAAAAAATAATTGGGCAGATTATTTATTGACTGTACGATGTTAAGAAATTATTTTCCTATACATAGTTTTACAACATATGACTAAGGCTTTGTGTTAAGTTGCATCTCATATACAAACCATACAGTGAATGGTAACTTAACTCAAAATAAATTTCACTGACACCATCTGAACCAACACTTATATGTGGAGAGAATAAAATGGTAACAAGGTTTAGGCTTGGGCTCAAATGGCTGTTCAAGGACACAGATTGGTATTGAACTTTTGGGTAAGAAGAGTTTTATTAGGTAAGTCAATTTTTAGAACATTAGCATTTAATTCATTATTTTTTTTATTTACTGAATATGTGGGTTCACATGAATGTGGACATGCAAACCACAGAATGTGAGTGGACATATGCGGACTACCCATGGGAATTGGATTTTTATCTCAAAAGTTTGAAGTCCAAAGATCAAATTTAGGTTTGTTACCCTTAACAGAAAAACATCTTTTACCTTCTGAGTAATCCTGCTAGCACCATTACGAAGGTTCCTAACACCATGAATAGCTGGCTATGGAGTGCTCTGAAAAAAATTAATGTATCCTGTTATTTGTCTGAAAGAACTGGGATAATACCATGCATTGTAGTTGGTGAACAGCCTAACGTATTTAGCCCCAGTCAACCTGTTTCAGTATTCCAGAAGAACTGACCAGGGGAAGAGGGATGTTCTGCTCCTATGTGATTGTAGGGTCACAAAAAGAGGCTTGTCAATTTCTTAAAAACTTTGTGAGTCTGCAGATCTCTTTGGGAAAGTGAAGGATCTAAGCTCAATATAGTCACAGAAGCCTGTCTGCCAGGTTTCAGGTAAGCATTACTTGTGTATTTCTATCCCTCCCTTTCTCTCTCTATGGAAGGTAGAGAAAAATAGTTCATAATTTTATGTATCACAGATTAATTTTTGAACTTGCTATATACTGAGAAATGAATAGAACTTGTGATCTTCCTGCTTTCTGCATCATAGTGCTTGGATTTAGAAATGTGCTACCACATCCAGTTTTTATTAGGCTAGGCATCAGATCTTAGCAGGGTTTTATTCATTCTAGGCAAACAATCTAATAACTGAACTCCATTACAACCTGCACCAACATATTTAAAAATGTTTAACACATAGTTCACAAGTACATTACTCAATCATATTATAAAGGTTTAGTCATTTATTTTACAAGTGTAAAATATAGGATGCCTACATCTCTGATTGCTGGCAGAAACCAAAAGAGGAAATGAACTTCTCTGAAATTGGAGTGATAAATAGGGATATACTGAGTTACCATGTTTATACTTAAAATTGAAGCAAGAGTCTCTCTAAGAGCAATCAGTACTCCTAAGCAAAAAAAAAAAAAAAAAAAAAAAAAAAAAAAAAAAAAAAAAAAAAAACATTTCTCTGATTCTGTACAAATCATTTCAACATTCATGGTGAGACAACTATGGTATCAGTATGAATCATTTCAACATTTATGGTGAGACAACTATGGTAAGAGACAGGGACCAGTCTGGACTAACACAAAATCACCAATAGAAAACTCAAGTATATATGTTATGGGTATTTCTGACAGTCTCAGAAAATATAAAACTCAGATATAACTCTTTTTTATGGAATTTATCTGACAATTCAAAAGGTTGCCATTTATGAGAGTGTCTGATTGGGTGAAGCCTGGTAGCCTATGAATAAAAATGTCACAGAATTCACTCACAAAAATTAAAAGACACTGCAACAGCACCAACAATTAGGGATACTTCAGTACTCAACAGGATAGCAATCTTAAAGTAATGCTGGCTCAGAAGACATAGGAAGTAGCTAGAAGAGCAAGACATAGGAAGCCAAGGCTATAATGGAGGTAATAAAATAGCTTTCATTCACTAGTAGAAGATGGCAGGATAGGGTCTCTGGAACATTTTTGGTGTTTTAGTTATTTTGCTTATCAATGTGATTTTTTTTTTTTTTTGCTGCATACAGGAAACACACCTCAGTGTCAAAGACAAACAATATCTTAGAGTATAATGCTGGAAGACAAACTTACAAGCAAATGGTCTCAGGAAACAAGCAGGAGTAGCCACTCTAATATCAGAAAAAATTGACTTTCAACCTAAAGTCATCAAAAGAGACACTGAGGGATACTTCTTTCTGGTCAAAGGAAAAATATACCAAGAGGAACTCTCAGTCCTGAACATCTATGCTCCAAATTCAAGGGCACCTTCATTCATACAAGAATCTTTAGTAAAGTTCAAAATACACATTGCACCTAACACAATAATTGTGGGTGACTTCAACACTCCACTCTCCTCAATGGAATGATCAGAAACTAAACAGGGCACACAGTGAAACTAATTGAAGCTTTGGACCAATTAGATTTAACATATATATATATATATATATATATATATATATATATATATATATATATATATATATATATATATATGTGTGTGTGTGTGTGTGTGTGTGTGTGTGTGTGTGTGTATAAACATTAGCATATATATATATATATATATATATATATATATATATATATAAAACATTTCATCCTAAAGCAAAAGAATATAACTTTTTCCCAGTACCTCATGGTACCTTCTCCAAAATCAATCATATAATTGGACACAAGACAGACCTCCACAAATATAAGAAGATCAAACTATTCCCATGCCTCCTATCAGATCACAAAGGAGTAAACGTCATCTTCAATAGAAACAAAAACAACAGAAAGCCCACATACACATGGAAAATGAACAATACTCTATTCAATGATTCTTTGGTTAAGGAAAAAATAAAGAAATCAAAGAATTTTTAGAATTTAATGAAAATGAAGACACAACATACGCAAATCTGTGGGGCACAATGAAAGCAGTGCTAAGAGAATTCTATCAGATTTTCAAAGAAGAAATAACACCAATACTCTTCAAACTATTCCAGAAAATAGAAACAGAAGGAACACTAACCAACTCATTCTGGAAAGCCACAATTATGCTGATACCAAAACCACACAAATATCCAACAAAGAAAGAAAACTTCAGGGCAATTTCCCTTATGAATATTGATGCAAAAATACTAAATTAAATTCTTGCCAACTGAATTCAAGAACACATCAAAATGATCATCTTCCATGATCAAGTAGGCTTCATCCAAGGGATGCAGGGATGGTTCAATATAAGAAGATCCATAAATGCAATCCATTACATAAACTCAAAGAAAAAAAAATGATCATTTCATTTGATGCTGAAAAAGCATTTGACATCATTCAGCATCCTTTCATGCTAAAAGTCTTAGAAAGAAAAGGAATTCAAGGCCCATACCTAAACATAGTTAAAGCAATATAAAGCAAACTGGTAGTCAACATCAAACTAAATGGAGAGAAGCTTGAATCTATCCCACTAAAATCAGGGACTATACGGGAGAAGCATCTTAAAAAATGCTCAACTTCATTAGTCATTAGGGAAATGAAAATCAAAACAACCCTGAGATTTCACCTTACACCAGTCAGAATGGCTAAGATTAAAAATTCAGGAGACAGCAGATGTTGGTGAGGATTTGGAGAAAGAGGAACACTCCTCCAATGCTGGTGGGGTTGCAAATTGGTACAACCACTCTGTAAATCAGTCTGGCAGTTCCTCCGAAAACTGGGCACCTCAATTCCAGAAGATCCTGCTATACCACTCCTGGGCATATACCCAGAAGATTCCCCAGCATGGAATAAGGATACATGCTCTACTATGTTCATAGCAGCCCTATTTATAATTGCCAGATGCTGGAAAGAACCCAGGTATCCCTCAACAGAAGAGTGGATGCAAAAAATGTGGTATATCTACACAATGGAGTACTATTCAGCCATTAGAAACATTGAATTCATGAAATTCTTAGGCAAATGGATGGAGCTGGAGAACATCATACTAAGTGAGGTAACCCAGACTCAAAAGATGAATCATGGTATGCACTCACTAATAAGTGGGTGTTAACCTAGAAAACTGGAATACCCAAAACATAATCCACACATCAAATGAGGTACAATGAGAACGGAGGAGTGGCCCCTTGTTCTGGAAAGGCTCAGTGAAACAGTATAGGGCAAAACCAGAACAGGAAAGTGGGAAGGGTTGGGTGAGAAAACAGGAGAAGGGAAGGGGGCTGATGGGACTTTCAGGGAGTGGGGGTCTAGAAAAGGGGAAATCATTTGAAATGTAAATAAAAAATATATCTAATTAAAAAAAAAGGCTTCACCCTCTCTCCTTTTCTTTTCAATATAGTACTTGAAGTTCTAGCTAGAGCTATTAGACAACATAAGGATGTCAAAAGGATACAAATTGGAAAGGAAGAAGCCAAAATTATCACTAGTTGCAGATGATAGGATAGTATGCTTAAGTGACCCAAAAAACTCCACCAGAGAATTCCTACAGCTGATAAACAACTTCAGCAAAGTGGTTGGTTATAAAATCAACTCAAGCAAATCAGTTGCCCTCCTATAGTCAAAGGATAAGCAGACTGAGAAAGATGTTAGGGAAATGACAACCTTCACAATAGCCACAATATAAAGTAATTAGTGTGACTTTAATGGAACTAATAAAAGATCTGTATGAGAAGAAATTTAGGTCTCTGAAGAAGGAAATCGAAAAGACCTCAGAAAATGGGAAAATTTTCCATGCTCATGGATTGGCAGGATTAATATAGTTAAAATGGCCATCTTGCCAAAAGCTATCTATAGATTCAACGCAATCTCCATCAAAATCTCAACTCAGTTCTTCATAGAATAAGAAAAAGCAATTCTCAAATTCATCTGGAATAACAAAAAACCCAGGATATCTAAAATTATTCTCAACAATAAAAAAACTTCTGGGGGAATCGGAATCTAGACCTCAAGCAATACTACATGGCAATATTGTTAAAAACTGCATGGTATTTGCAAAGTGACAGACAAGTGGACCAACAGAATAGAATTGAACATCCAGCAGTGAATCTGGACCCCTAATGTCACTTGATCTTCAACAAAGGACCAGAAAACATCCAGGGAAAATAGACAACCTTTTTAACAAATGGTTCTGGTTCAACTGGAGGTCAGCATACAGAAGAATGCAAATTGATCCATTCTTATCTCCTTGTACTAAACCCAACTCCAAGTGGATCAAGGACCTCCATGTAAAACCAGACACACTGAAACTAATAGAAAAGAAACTGGGGAAAACCCTTGAGGACATGGGCACAGGGTAAAAGTTCCAGAACAAAACACCAGTAGCTTATGCTCTAAGAGCAAGAATTGACAAATGGGACCTCATAAAATACAATGTAAGTCAAAGGACACTGTCAAAAGGCCAAAACAGCAACCAACAAATTGGGAAATGATCTTCACCAACCCTACATCTGATAGAGCACTAATATCCAATATATACTAATAACTCAAGAAGTTCGACCCCAGGGAACCAAGTAACCCTATTAAAAATCGGGTACAGGTCTAAACAAAGAATTTTCACCTGAAGAACTTCAGATGGCCGAAAAGCACCTTAAGAAATGCTGAATATCATTAGTCATTAGGGAAATGCAAATCAAAACAACCCTGAGATTTCACTCACACCAATCAGAATGTCTAAGACTAAAAACTCAGGAGACAGCAGGTGTTGGCAAGGATGTGGAGAAAGAGGAACACTCCTCCAATTCTGGTGGGATTGCAAGATGCTACAACCACTATGGAAATCAGTCTGGCATTTCCTCAGAAAACTGGACATGACACTTCCAGAGGACCCTGCTGTACCTCTCCTGGGCATAAATCCAGAGGATTCCCCAGCATGCAACAATGACACATGATCCACTATGTTCATTGCCGCCTTATTTATAATAGCCAGAAGCTGCAAAGAACCCAGACTTCCCTCACTGGAAGAATGGATACAGAAAATGTGTTATATTTATACAATGGAATACTACTCTGCAATAAAAAACAATGAATTCATGGCATTTTTAGGCAAATGGTTGGAACTGGAATATATCATCCTAAGTGAGGTAACGCAATCACAAAAGAATACACATGGAATGCAATCACTGATAAATGGATATTGATGAGTCCAGAAGTCCTGAATACCCAAGACACAATTCGCATATCAAGTGACTCCCATGAAGAAGTAAGGAGAGTGCCCTGATCCAGGAAAGGCTTGATCCAGCATTGTAGGGGAATGCGAGAACAGAGAAAAAGGAGGGAAGTAATTGGAGAATGGTTTAAAAGAAGGGAGGAGCTGGGAAAGGGGAAAACATTTGGAATGCGAACAAAGAATTTAGAAAATAATAAAAGAAAAATAGAAAAACTGTGTGAAAAAGAAACCCAAAATTTACAATTTGGAGAGAGGAAAGTATAATATGAAATTTAATGAAACACTCAAAGCATGTGCTGAAAGATTGGTGAGGAGAACAGTACAATTAAGGAGAGTCCTCCTAATCTACACTTGAACAGAAGAAAGGGATTCTTCAGGGCAATATTCTGCCCTGCAAGTTTCCAAGTTTTGAAAAAAGTCTAAGGGTTGCCTATTTTTTTTTTTTTTTATTCCTTGAAAGTAACTAATTAGCTGGGTCCCACAGGAGCGATAGTGACCTAGCTTTGTTCAGTGGGTGGCTTGGCTTTGTGGAGACTGTGTCTGCTAAAGCAAAGAGGCCATCAGAGAAAGAACTGTTCCATTGTCCACCATGGCAGTCCCGATGAGAAGAGTCATGCCCAAGAGTTGTGATGAGTGAAACCCATCCCCCCCTTTCTCAAAGCTGGCTTGAGTTTAAATACATTTGCATGGAGGAGTGTCTGGGAAGGAGTGCTTAATAGGCTAGGGCCTTCAGATCTTTAGCTAACTCATTCAAATGGAGATCTGTCTTGAGGCTACATGACTCTTGGACACGTGTTTTTTTTTTTGTTTTTTTTTTTTGTTTTTTTTTTTCCCTATTTGTGCACAGGGCTTGGATCATTGCCCTTACATGTTTGATGGCTACAGAATTATGGAGATCTGAGGCCTCCTGTAGTCTCATGTCAGGAGCCTGGTGTCTAGGAGCATGGCAAATGCATACTGTCCCTTGCAGAGTTATCTGCTGGGTCTCCAGAGATTTATCTTAACTCAATCAGAAAACAGGCTGCCTTTCTTGGTAAGCTGTGAAAGTGAAGCCTGTGTTGCAAGGCAGAACCTAATTGTTGGAGTTGCCAATGTGTAAAAACCTTAATACAAAGATGTATGTTGTAGGGAGTAAATCTTCAATAGAGAATCCTCTATGCCAGTTAAGAGTAGACATGGATTTAAAATGTTTCATAATTACTTTGCTGAGGTTTGGCCTTCTTTGGCCCAGTATATCACCATTACACACCAACCTTCTCTTTTGGAATAATAATAATACATATTCTGTTTGACTATACTCTTTGATTTTTGAATATTAGCATGAAGTTAATGTCCAGAGACTACCTTGCATCTGTAAAGAACAGATGAAATGTAAATCAGTATTTAGTCTTGGAAAGTCAATCTACATGTTTGAAATGGAGAGTTCATGTAATTGCCCTACTTTCAAATTTTAATTCTCTGTCCCTCTTTCCATAAAATTTTAAGTCACAAGAAATTTTTCTTTCTATAAGTTGCATTTAAACATGGTGTTTTGGGCTCAAGAGATGGCTCAGCCGTTAAAGGCTAGGCTCACAACCATAAAATATAAACATGGTGTTTTATCATAAAATGAGAAATGTAAATAATGTATCTGAGGTTCAAGCTCTTACTGCTCCTTAGCCTTATCTAGCAATAAGTTATCTTCAGAATTGAATTGTCTGTCAAAGTGAATATTTTTCTGAAAGTCATACGGTTGTAACTTCCGTGAGATTGTCGTTCATATTGTAGTGAGTTTTTATACAATGTAGTGAATCATCAACATTCAGGTTATCAATATGTCTATGAATACACTCTTTCAAGCTATCTATGTAATTTCAAAAAAGGCATTATTGCTTGAATTATAATTTTGGGTTTCTTAAAGCTTGTGCCTAAACTGATAATGTTATACAAACCATGATGCTCAAGAGGATTAGATATAATGGAGAACTAACATCAGCACTTGGCAGAGAACTGACATCAACACGTGGCACTAATACTGTCATTACATTAGAGATGCAATGATTATGTATAACTGACCCTCCTATGGTTGACCCTGTATCATTTGTTGAATAAATTGAGCAAGGGTTTTAGAATCTTACCTAAGGTGCAAGTACTCATTCACTCCTGCCCTGTTCAAAGTTGAAAAGAATGGAAACAACTGTACAATCACAAACACAGGTACTTGTAAGCCTCCCACCTGATATTGAGTATGGGATCTGAGCTCAGGTCCTCATGATTGAACAGCAAAGGCCCTTAAACACCATCCCCCATGCCCTCAAAATACAGTCTTTAAAAATAAATGTTCAAGTAGATTTTCTTACAACAAATAGGACTCTTTCCTAGAAGATTGTATTTAATTATGCCAAACAAAAAAGCCACACTACAGTGTATTAAAGCTTTGCATTGAATAGGAAATGAAGCACACATCATATGATTACATGCAGACTCTTGCTTTGCCCCTCATTACTGAGTCAGAAATGATTCATTGTTGTAACATTTTACACTTTTTGATATTTTCTAATATTTAAATTCATAAATAACCTCATATAAATAAGTATGTGTTTAAAATGTATTTCCATGTATGTAACCTTTTGAAAACGTATTGAATATAAACAGAAGCATTTGTATTTTGTTCGGTTGGCTGGTTGGTTGTTAGGTTGTTTATTGTTGTTGATGATGTTGTTTTCTTTTGATTCAGATTTAGAAACCTGTTGTACTTCATTAAAAAATCATTTGAAATATAAATGAAAAATTTATCGAATAAAATAATTAAAGAAAAATGGAATCTACATCAAAGGGTCTGTACTAATGTTCTTCTGGGGCTTCTGTACGGAGACTGAGCAAGTCCCTCATAGTCATCTGTGTATTGTCAAAATGCTTGTCTGTCTGTCATTAATGTTGCATTATGTTTTAAACTCTGTGAATTCATAGTAAAAAAAATGTCAACCCACCCTCTTTCTCCTTTATCATTGTTCCCAGAGAGCCCCTTTCTCTGTACCCTAGAAGGTACAGTACAGAAAGCCATAATATTTCTCAAAATCCCATTGTAAATTTTTCCCTCTTCCTGAAAGGCATATGTGGGCCTTACATTTTTATTTTCATTAATTTTAATATTTTATATATAATGTAGTATGTGATATATAATTAAATATATGAATAATTTAAAATATATTTTAATTATTTTTAATAATTTGTTAAATTTAATTAACTTTAATATTATAATTGAAGCTCCTGTCACTTAATAGAGAAGGTAAGGTTGGCAGTTGGCTTTTGGAAAGAAAAAAATTCAGCTTGTTTGCTCAGTACAAATTAAATGGCCCTCGAGGGCAGCTGCTCAGATTAGTAGTTCTCATATTCTGAGTTACAACCTCTTTGGGGTCCAACCACCAGAAAAAAATAGATGTTTATGTTATAATACATACCACTAGCAAAATTATAGTTATGAAGTAGCAAAAAAGGTAATTTTAAATATTTGATAAGTATTGGAGATAAAGTACAAGCTTGACACTGTGACCTGGGAGGCTCAATATATTGATTCGATGTGGATGACCCTAGCTGAGACCTGCTGAGAGAGG
Source organism: Apodemus sylvaticus (assembly GCF_947179515.1). Lineage (NCBI taxonomy): Eukaryota > Metazoa > Chordata > Mammalia > Rodentia > Muridae > Apodemus > Apodemus sylvaticus. The sequence goes on along the minus strand of NC_067483.1, from coordinate 3,843,604 downwards.
ATATGAAGACTAAAATAGGTGCCTCCTGTAGCCATTGAGACCTTCAAATGGAGTGAAGGAACATTATTCTACCCATAATGTTCTGCCTGCAAGATATTTAGAGATAATGTTCGAGCAGAGATTGAGGGAACAGCCAACAAATGGGTAGGCCAATTGAGACATAGCCAATGTGACAGATCCAACTCCTGATACTCAGTGTTTATAGGGAGGAACTTAGCATAATTGTCTCCTGAGAGGCTTCCTCTAGCAGCAGATGGAAGTAGATGGAGAGTTCCACAGCCAGACATCAGGATAAGCTTGAGGCAGCTTGTGGAAGCATGAGGGATAGAATTAAGCAAACTGGAAAGGTCAAATACAAAAAAGCATAACAGCTTATCGGAGAGCGACTCCCTAGCCAGCCACATTTGTAGCAGATGTCCAGCTTGGTCTTCATGTGGATCTCCTAACAATGGGAGTGGGGATTTTCTCTGACTCTGTTGCCTGTGATGCAATTGGATACTGTTCCCCTATCTGGACTGCCTGGTTAGACCTCGTTGTGACTGAATGCACCTAGTCCTAATGAGGGTAGATTTACCAGGACAGAGTAATACCGAATGGCAATGTCATCTTTTCTGAGAAAAAAAGGAGTAAGAAGGTAATAGAGAAAGGATTTCTTCTTTTGGTGTTTTTTGTTTGTTTGTTTGTTTGTTTGTTTGTTTGTTTTCTGAGACAGGGTTTCTCTGTGTAGCCCTGGCTATCCTGGACCTCACTCTGCAAACCAGGCTGGCCTCGAAATCAGAAATCCACCTGCCTCTGTTTCCCAAGTGCTGGGATTACAGGCGTGTGCCACCACTGCCTGGCGAGAAGGAATTTCTAAGAATGGAACTGAGAGAAGAGAAATGAGGAGGAGTACAATTTGGATGCAAAGTGAACAAATAAGTTTTAAAAAGAAAAGAAAAAATGTTTCTGCCCATGGATACGAGACAAAACTCAGAAAAGAAAAAGTTCACAGATTTAGGAAGGTTAAGAACAAATGATTGTTGACTTAAAAATATCAGTTAACTTGAGAGATAAGTCATTTGGAAAGTGCAAGTTTTCCAAGCAGGAAGATGTGAGATTAGTACATAGACACTGTGTAATAGAGGGTGGGTCTGGCAGTGACAGTTTGTAATCACAGTTTGAGGGAAGAGGGAGATGAGCAACAAAATGCTTGATGTTCCCTGTCCTACTAATGTAAACTAATTAACAAGATTCCTCATCTCAAATAAACAAAAACAAAACAACAGCAGCAACAACAAAAAACATATAAGTAGATGGCTACTAGGGAAAAGATCGTTCTTATTCTTCTACTACATGTTCATAACAGAACATGTGTAAGTATATGTATATACATGAGAGCACACAATGAAACACATAAAAGTGTTAATTGGCACAGTATCATGTAGACAATCTGACCTGAAACTCAGTATGTGTTGAGGACCCTGTTATCTTCAACTCTTATATCTTGTCATTACTTCCTGAGTGCTGGGATCCCTCACATAAACTATTATACTTTCCTACGTGATGCTGGAGATAGAATTTATGGCTGCATATATACTAAACAAACATCCACCCAAGTGAGCTACATGCCAATCCACATGTTTTTGTTATAATTAAGTGTGCATATATAATTATTAAATATATTTAACATTATAGTATTATATATTATATTTAATATATTATCGTATATTATTGAGTTGTGTTATTAAATATGCTATTATTACATAGTAAACTGCTTTCTGTGGAGAAGGAAAAAACTACACTCATTCAAGAGTTCTGCCCTTCAATAGGAATTTTTTACTAATGCCACACTACTTAGCTGACACTTGAGAATTAAGTGATCCTGTGAGGTAGAAAGCCTAGATACCTCTTTGTGTTGCTCAACTAGCCACCACCCTCATGGCAAGGACAGATCTGGTCCACAAGACTCTACTGAGAATTTTTTTTTTCAAAACCAGGCAAATTACACTTTTTTACAATATTCTCTACTATAGAGGAATAAAACTTTCATTCTAACTGCCATGATTTCTAGCTGAATTTGGATGCCCAGTTCACATGAAACAGACTACCAGACAAAAAATAAATGTCTAAGTTAATTTAAAATGTATACAACAAAATGAACACAAAGTCACTTTCAAGGGGTTTGAACAAAGCGGAACCTATATAGAAAGTTATCTTAAAAATATAGAATGATTAGGAAGTTCCAGTTGTCCAGGGCTGGGAATAAAGCTCAGATGATAATGTCCTTGATTACAAACATTAGGACTGAGACCCAGATAAAAACATGGGTAAATTTCATATATATATATATATATATATATATATATATATATATATATATATATATATATACATTTCATATTATATATATATTACATATACTATATATATATATATATATATATATATATAACATATACAATATATATATGTATATATATTGTAAAATAGTCTTTATTCCATGTTGGCATAGCACATTGAGAAAATATCCACTGACTTTGAAACATGCACAAATAAAGGACATTATCTAATCTTCTTAAAAGATGCACTCAAATGCACTTCAGTGGAATTCAATCTGCCATCTTAACTTGTTAGCCATATGGAGCATATTTTAGATTGTACAAGACCTCCTTTCCAGACAACAAGCACTAGATTTGGAAGAACATTTAGTTATTTTGGGAGAAAGTCTCTACTTACTTTTTATCTCTTTGTTTTTTGTTTTGTTTTGTTTTGTTTGTTTGTATATTTTTAAATGAATGTGTTATTTAGTATTTTATTGGTTTGAAGAGATACCATGACCAAGGCAACTCTTAAAAAACACATTTAATTGGAGGTTAAAACAGTTTCAAAGATTCAGTTCAGTCTTATCATGGTGGTAAGCATGGCAGTATCCAGGCAGACATGGTGACTAAGAAAGGACTGAGAGTTCTACAACTTGATCCAAAGGCAGCCAGGAAAAGACTTCCTCTTCCATTCTTGGCAGAGCTTGAGCACTATAAGCCACCAGAGCCCACCTATACATCAACAAAATTCTTCCAACAAGTGCCACCTACACCAGCAAGGACAAACCTCCAAATACTGCCACTGTAGATGCACCAAGCATATTTAAATCAGCACAATTCACTAAATGCTTCCTTAGAACTTTATAAGAACATTCTCACCATGACCACAAGCCAGTCATCCTCATTTTCTCTGCCTTTGAAATAGAATATGTCTTGCTAATATCTGACTTACTGTATCCATCTAAAGTTTATATGATGAAATCATAACCACATATTTGTGATGATAGTTTATTGAGTTGGGTCTTTGAGTGATATAGAAGTCAAGAGGGACTAGAACTCACAAACAAGGTTGATGCCTTTATAAAGATACCACTGAGAATATGTCCACTCCTTTTCCAATAGAAGGATTCAATGAAAAATAACGTAACTGAACTATGGTACAGGTCCTCAATAGATACTCAAACTGAACTAATTTTATAAATTTCAGGGCCTTGCAAATTTGGCCTGCTCAGAATATGTAAATTAATACCAGAAGCAGTCTCTTAACTTTGCCCATTCCCTAAAAACAAGCAAACAAACACATGAACAAAAACAATAACAACAAAAAACCCTACTACAATAAAGTAAAACAGTGAAAATTTAGGGTTTAGTTTAGTTTAGTTTAGTTTAGTTTAGTTTAGTTTTGTTTTGTTTTGTTTTGTTTTGTTTTCTTTTGTTTTGAGACAGGGTTTCTCTCTATAGCTCTGGCTGTCCTGGAACTCACTCTGTAGACCAGGTTGACCTCAAATTTAGAAATCTGCTTGTCTCTCCCTCCCAAGTGCTGGGATTAAAGGAATACACCACCACCTCCAGGCCAAAAGTGAACATTTAAAAGTAAAATAAAGTGGACTAAATATTTAAGATGAAAGTTAAATATTGTCTCAAAGTTTTACCCATATTTTGGAGAAATATTTTGACATAGAAGGCATGCTTTGTTGGCATAATAATAGTCAACTAGAACTAATCGTGTTTAAGTCAATATTGACCACAGTTTCATATTTTTTAAAACTGGTTACAACAGCTGGAAAGATGGATCACCATCTGTGCTCATTTAAATAAGAATGCCCAATAGAGAATGTGTAGTCACCAAGAGGTATAACTGTTTGATAGGGTTATAAGGATTAGGAGGTGCTGCCTTGTTGTAGGAAGTGAGTAACAGAGGTGGGTCATTGAGATGTCAAAAGTACATTCTACACTCTGTCTCATTTTCAATCCCTAAGAAATTGGAAGTAGTGCTTAACTACTGGTCCAGCTCCATGCTTCCTCACATGATGATAATATTCTATGTCTCTGAAACTGGAAGCCAACTCCTAATTCCCAATTATATGCTTCCATTTATAAGAGTATCCTTGATCATATTGCCTATTCAAAAACATCAAATATTGAATAAGACCAAGTTGTTGTTACTAGAGACTAGGGTATAGCTGTGACAGGTTTGACCATTTTGTCTGTTGGAAAAAATATGGAAGACTTTGGGAACCTGTACTACAAAAGTTGTTACAAATTAGGAGAGGCTTAAATACTCATTATAATAGTATCATAGAAAGACTGGTGAGGGAAATCTAAGCTGTAAGCCTCCAGCATAAGAACTTTCAGAGGAGAAGAATATCAATAAGTGTCCTAGAAAACATTCTTGTGATGGTTGGGGGAAAAATGTAGCTCCTATCTAACTTTGTCCTAAAAATCTGCTTGAAGCTATATTGAAGAGTGTTGGATTAATGGTATTGGCAGCAGAGGCATCAAGAGAACAAGGGAGAATTTTTTTGTACCTATGTATTTTTTATTCCATATTGTGTTTATTTACATTTCAAGTGTTATCCCTTTTCCCAGTTTCCCTTCTGGAAATCCCCTGCCCCATCCTCCCTCCCTCTGCTTCTATGGGGATGCTCATCAACCTACCTACCTACTGCTGCCTCCTCACACTGGCAATACTCTACACTGCAGCACCAAGCCTTCTTAGGACCAAGGGCCCCTCCTCCCAACAATGTCTGCCAAGGCCATCACCTTCTGCATATGCAGCTGGAGCCTTGGGTTCCTCCATCTGTACTCTTTCTTTAGTGTTTTAGTTCCTGAGAGCTCAGGTATTGGTAGGGTCTGGATAGTTGACATTGTTGTTCTTCCTTTGGGTTACAAACTCCTTCAACTCCTTCAGTCCTTTCCCTAGCTTCTCCATTGGGAACCCTGTGCTCAGTCCAATGGTTGTCTAAGAGCATTTGCATCTGTATTGCTCAGGCTCTCTCAGAACCTCTCAGGAGACAGCTATATCAGGCTCCTGCCAGCAAGCACTTCTTGGCACCCACAATATAGTCTGGGTTTAATGTTTGTATATGGGATGGATACCCAGGTGGAGCAGTCTCTGGATGACCTTTTCTTCAGTCCCTGTTCCACAATTTGTTTCTGTATTTCCTCCCTTAAGTATTTTGGACTGATGCATTCATACGTGGCCCTTCTTTTGTCTTGAGCTTCATGTGGTCTATGAGTTGTATCTTGGGAATGCCGAGTTTCTGGGCTAATATCCCCTTTCAGCGAGTGCATACCATGTGTGTTCTTTTGTGATTGGGTTACTTCACTCAGGATGATATTTTCCAGCTCCACTCATTTGTCTGCAGATTTTTTGAATTCATTGTTTTAAATAGCTGACTAGTAGTTCATTGTGTAAATGTACCACATTTTCTGTATCCATTCCTCTGTTGAGAGACATCTGGGTTCTTTCCATCTTCTGGCTATTATAAATAAGTCTTCTCATATGCAATGTGTCACATGTTTATTATTGGTAACTCTTATGCAGATCTACAGTGGAAAAAAACATGCTAGAGAAAGAGAAATAGGAAATGTACAGGTTGGGGTCAAAAGAGGTAAGATGAATGTTATGAAGCTAAGTCCTATTCTGGAAGAGACAACTTTAAAGAAAAGCTTTATGTTATGAAGCAGTGTCTTTTGGAGAAGTCCCCACCCAGCTAAGCTTCCAGCTTGTTAAAGAAAAATAAGGTGACATTTAAACACCTGAGGAAACTATCAACCACAGAACAATGATGCAAATTTAACTGAAAGAGGGGGCCAAGTGTTTGCCCCAATAAGGAGCAGAATTTGGAAGCTTTGGTCATGTGGTTCTGATGATAGAGTCAAGAATACAAGAAAATGGGTGATGGAACTTTTTTCCTTCCTAAGGAAAACTTCTGAGACCAAGAGAGTGCCAGGTGTGCCAATTCACGGAGGTTCACAAAGATCATTACATTATGTGAAGCCTGGTTTTATTGTGAAGCCTGGATTATGTTGGAGAATCAGAGACTCCAAAGTCATGGAATACCTGCAGAGAGCTGCATACCAAGTCTGGGTGAGCTTGAGAGAGAATGTGTGAAAGAGCAGCATAGAAGGAAAGGGGGGGGGGAAGAGGGAGAGGGAGAGGGAGAGGGAGAGGGAGAGGGAGAGGGAGAGGGAGAGGGGAGAGGAGGGAGAGGGAGAGGGGGGGAGAAGGAGAGGGAGAGGGAGAGGGAGAGGGAGAGGGAGAGGGAGAGGGAGAGGGAGAGAGAGAGAGAGAGAGAGAGAGAGAGAGAGAGAGAGAGAGAGAGAGAGAGAGAGAGAGAGAGAAATAGTACAGTCTATATACCTGGAAAGTCCACTTTGATATGAATTCACAAAGTTTGAAAATTGCCTTGCTACTGTTTGTGCTAATGTTGCCACATTTTTTTTTCCCTATGATTCCTCTCTTCTGTTTTGGAATCATGATGTACATAGTGTGCCATTTTATCTTGGAAAAAATGTCATCTTTTTATCTTAATTTTATGGAGGTATTATAGTTCAAAGATTGCTATTAATATCAAAAGCCAATTAAAATAGGCAAATAAATCTATTTTATTTTTAAATTTAACCTTATCTACTTTACTTCCTTATAGGAATATTTTAAAAGAAAATTATTGCTGATCTTCATCAGTCTGTATTCATACACACACTCACACACAAACACACAGACACACAGACACACAGACACACACACAAGTGATTATCTAAAAAGAAGTCACATTATTACAAATCCATGTCCCAAAATAATAACAGTTTTATAACAACACAATACAACAATTATGTTTTCTTAAAACACACTATGGACAGCATCAGGTATGTCATTGTATCAAAGAAGTGCAACCTGGTCTCTTTACCAGCTGATGACTTTCTTAGTCTTTTTGGTAGTAGATAGCTATGAGGGGAACAAAATATATTCCTTATATTGTATAGTCTTATGTACAGTTAACTTCAGAATTTGAACTATTTTTATTTGTAATGGTTTTAACACTGATTTTAAAATATTTTGTTAAAAATTATTAGACATTAGCCCTCTGTCGGATTTAGGGTTGGTGAAGATCCTTTCCCAGTCTGTTGGTTGTAAATCCAACAGAGGACTAATATCTAATATATACAAAGAACTCAAGAAAGTAGAACCTAGAGAAACAAATAACCCCATTAAAAGTGGGGTACAGAGCTAAACAAAGAATTTCCACATGAAGAATTTCGGAGAGCTGAGAAACACCTTAAGAAATGTTCAACATCATTAGGGAAATTTCATTAGGGAAATGCAAATCAAAACAACCCTCAGATTTCACCTCACACCAGTCAGAATGGCTAAGGTCAAAAACTCAGGAAACAGCAGGTGTTGGCAAGGATGTGGAGAAAGAGGAACACTCCTCCACTGCTGGTGGGATTGCAAGATGGTGCAACCACTTTGGAAATCAGTCTGGCGGTTCCTCAGAAAACTGGGCATGTCACTTCCTGAGGACCCTGTTATACCACTCCTGGGCATATATCCAGAGGATTCTTCAGCATGCAATAAGGACACTTGCTCCCCTATGTTCATAGCAGCCCTATTTGTAGTAGCCACAAGCTGGAAAGAACCTAGGTGTCCTTCAATGGAGGAATGGATAAAAAAAAAATGGTATATTTACACATTGGAGTACTATTCAGCCATTAGAAACAATAAATTCATGAATTCTTAGACAAAAGGATGGAGCTGGAGAACATCATACTAAGTGAGGTAACCCAGTCTCAAAAGATCAATCATGGTATGCACTCACTGATAAGTGGATATTAGCCTAGAAACTTTGAATACCCAGGACATAATCCACAAAATAAATGATGTCCAAAAAGAATGGAGGAGTGGCCCCTGGTTCTGGAAAGACTCAGTGCAAGAGTATAGGGGAATTCGAGAACAGGGAAATGGGAAGGAGTGGATGGAAGAACAGGGGGGCGGAAGAGGACTTATGGGACTTGCGGGGAGTGGGGACCCAGAAAAGGGGAAATCATTTGAAATGTAAATAAAAAATATAGCAATAAAAAATTATTATACATAGCTCTAGATATTTTGGCTATCAACTTGTGATATTTTAGTTGTCCACAATTATTCAATTAGCCCTAAAAATGTTTAAGACATGGTTGGCTTTTGTTCAGGAAACTTAACTTCAATATTTTACTGCTTATTTTCTGATAGCCCAACCTCTTTATCTTCTGTCTGTGTGTTCTTTGAACATGCTAGCAACTTTAATGTATTTAAAATTGATGTCTAACACCACAGAATTACAGGATGGAGTCTCAGTTATAACTAACTCTGAACTACCCACACAGACTTAGGGTTCTCTAAAAACCATGTCCCAACCTAGTCATGGACAAAAGATGACTCTGTTATAAGTTCAGAGTATCTGAGCAGATTAATATTGTTCATTCATTATTTGTGTATTGGTCAAGAAAGAAAAATATTAAATAATCAATCCCACATTGAGCATTAGCTTTTGCATTTTGTTAATAACCCTTTATCTTCAACTGAGTTTTGGTTCAGCACAAAGGCCCTCAACAGTCATCATACTAGGTCTTTAACTTTACAACTTTTAGAAGAGTGAGCTAGCAAAATACACTTTTTACAAATTATCCTGTCTTTGATAGTCTTATAGCAGCAAAAGTTGACAAGAAAAATGGGTGAAAAAACATTGCTTGTTATTATTTTACTGATATTTTAGCAAAATTAAAGCACATATATAATCCCAGGGTGATATTTTGTATGAAAGTTTCCACCTAATGGCCAGAGAAATATTCTAATCTATTTTATGAATGTGCAAATGAAGTGGTGACAGTGCTGATGGGACTTCAGGGAGAATATGGATAAACACACTTGTAAGGTTAGTGTGGCCTTTTGGGGTGAACCATGACATTGGATTTCTACATTTTACTAAAATAAGAGTTAGGAAACTACACCATTTTTTAACTCAGGCTACTTCACCTTCCAATTTTTCACCTTTTCATCTGTAACACAGGCCAAAGCATATAACAACCCACTCACTAGACACCATATTTCCCCCACCCAAGGGAAAAAAACAAAACAAAACAAAATAAAGTCTATGGAAGAGATTATGGCCATCTCCCATACCAACAGCCAATCAGGAGAAACCTGTTTTTCTTTTCTTTTTCTTCTTCTTCTTTTTTTTTTTTTAATAAGGGGATAGAATAGCCTTTCTAAAAATTAATTTATTTAACAGTCAAAAGGGCTGACCTTTGTGACCCCTTATTACGGTCCCCACTTTGTGTAGCCAGGAAAACAAGTCTGAAATACTAAACAATCAGAAGCCTATTTATTTGGGAATTACTGAATATGTGGTATGCCCTATAAAAACTTGGCCTTCCCTGAGCTTGTGACTCTCAGTTTGAATGGAGAAGCTTACTGGAGAAGTTCCAGTCTGAGCTGGAGAAGGTAAGAGTCCCTAATCCAGCTTGTAACAATTGTAAGAGAAGGCTTTTGTGTGACTTGATTGGAATCACCTCCTTGGTAGTCATTGGGGTCCCCACAATCTGGACATAAAACTGACTACCACTTCCCATTCCCTGACCTAGTGAAGTCATTCCTCTTAAGCATTCATGATTGTCTCAGCCTATTTTCCAGTATGACTTACTCTTTCTAAAATTCCTGTTATTCAGTTGAATTCCCAGAACCCTGGTGAGAGATATTTAAAGGGCCTAGGTAAAACCAAAATTGGTACATTGCCACAAAGTTCCACATCTGCATAATGACATCTTGTGAGCTGCAATAGAGTCTCAACTTTCAGATAATCATTTACTTCTTACATAATCTAGCACCTCCCAAGTTCACTTCAAGATGAGAGAAGGCAGAAGGAATTGTTATATCCAGATTGTGAGACCCCGTGAAGTAACCACCAGGGATCACAACTTCAAGCACATGGAAGCACATGAAAGTCATTAATTAGGCTCGAACCTTGGCTACAAACCTTCCTGATGCAATAGGATAAGAGAGAAGCCCCTGACATCTAAGGTAATCGACTTTATAAAGGAAAAAAAAAGTATAAGCAGGGACTTACAAGCCTTGCCTTTACATAGCTGTGTAAGAGGGTAAAGGAATGTTGGCCTTTAAGCTTATTTGTTTAGAGCATCTTGTCAAACCAATAGAAAAAAAACACACATCTAAAAGGAGTGTCATGACCTATTAATGACTCATTTTGACTTAGTTTACCCTGTTCTTATCGGCTGGCCAAAGCTGTTATGACTATTTTGCTATCACCATGAATACCTTGCAGTTGTTCTCAGAGCTCAAGAATTGGAGGGACAAGTTACTCTAAGGACACAAACTTACAATGGAGTCTAGTCAACAACATGGGGTTTATTCTGCTACTTTATTCACTTCAGAATTATGATTGGCAGCTTCATGTAATTATGTTGTACCTATCCCCTATTTCCTTCTACCAGGGATCAACAATAGCTCTGCTGTTATTTCCATAGACCTAGCTATTATTCAGCTTATTAATCATGAGTACCTGGTCTACTTAATGTCTTCCACAAATAGTATTGTTATATACCCTGAAGGAGAAAATACCTTAACACAGGAATCTCCACATTGGTACTTCTTTGACTTTGATTTTGGACTCACCATAGTCCTGGACTGCAGCCCTTGGAAGAAACTGTGTTCTCTGTTGAGGAGTATGTTTCTCTTTTCCTATATTATTTTGGTTGCTTGCTGCCTCCCACTAATTCTTTCTGTAGTTGATCCTTGAATAATTCCTCCACCCTAGCAGTTTTCTTGCTTCCTAATTATATTTGCCCTAGTGCATGTAAGCTTATCTTCCTTTCCAAGACTTACTCTCATAAACAACCTTTACAAATAGAATTCTATTTCTTTCCTATTTCTGTTTTTTTCTCAACAAAATTCTCTAGCAATGGCTATTAGGTTATTGGTCTCAGTTACTGTTCATTGACCTCAATAAATGTTTTTATATCCCAACACAGTAATGAATGGCTTTAAGCCCTGAGAAAAATCATATTTTCACAAGTTTTAGGGATTTATCTGAGCATAGACGAATAAAAAATTAAATGTAAATAGCAATAGTGAAATCAATCCTGAGATGAGAAGTAGTGAGAAACCTAAGGGAAAAGCACACAAAGGGCTGCGCCAAAAGCACTTTATGCATATTGTGTTGCTCCCAATGTATCGAACTCACCTTATAGTTATACACTCTGTGTGTGTGTGTGTGTGTGTGTGTGTGTGTGTGTGTGTGTGTTTTCATGCACATTCAGTGGGAAAGCTTCCAATGTTTCTCTGGTAATTACCTTCTTTTACTGTTAATCTTGCTGAAAATTTCTTCAGTTCTTACACCTCTGAAAGGATTAAGAATTAACTTGCTTAGGTATACAACAAAAACCATTTCAATTATTATTGTAAGAAACTAAAGCGAGTTGGCTGTTCTCATACAGTTCATGGACTTTGTGTTTTATAGTAGATACTTATCTTGGATTCTTATGATTTTGTATTTCATCAGAGATCATTTCTTTTAGAAAACATATGCTAGATTGGTAATTTTCCCCTTCTCTATCATCCTCTCTACTGAGGTCAGCAGTATGAATGTGGATGGAGAGCTACATCCTAGTTTTGATTACTTTTGATATTACAAGATAAGCTGTACCCACAGTGGACATCCAACAATTTCACAATCTTATTCATGTATTATAAAACAACAATCATAGACATATTCGCTGCCTGCCAGAACAGAAAAGGGTCACTAGGTACAGTATCACCCTGAGCTTTTGATCTTTGGTGGTGCAAACTGCCAGGGGTCTGCCTGCTCCAAAGAACTGAGCACATAAGCAGTTTGTCTGCCAGCCCGCCAGGCATGGGGCCTATGTCCTGCCCGGAGAGCATCAGAAGGAGGGAATCTCTACGGCCATATTCGCTGCCTGCAGGGACAGAAAAGGGTCACTAGGTACTGTATCACCCCGAGCTTTAGATCTCTGGCGGTGCAAACCACCAGGGAACTGCCTACTCCAAAGAACTGAGCACATAAGTAGTTTGTCTGCCAGTCTGCTGGGTGTTGAAGCCTGTGTCCTGCCCAGAAAGCAGCAGAGGAAGAGATTCCCCACAGCCATTTTGCTCCCTGCCAGGACAGAATAGCATCACTAGGTACTGTATCACCCTGAGTTTTAGATCTCTGGGGATAGAAACCACCAGGGGTCTGCCTGCACTCAGGAACTGAGCACATAAGTGGTTCATCTGCAAGCTGGACAGTCACAGGACCTGTGTCCTACATGAGAAACAACAGAGGGACTGACCCCAACCACACCATCTTCACTCCATAACAGAGAAGTCAGGAAACACCTTGTTCACCTTGATAACCCAAGTATACCATTGCTTGAGGCAAGACTGAGCAGGGCTCCAAAGGCACAAAAGAGGAAGGCAGCATTTCAGTCATCTGTGCCAGAGGAAACCCAGTCATCAAGTGTTGCAGAAATAACCTTAAAGATCCACAGTAGGTTGCAGCATCAGCCAGTGACAATAAGACCATCTAACACCAGGGAGAACTAGATGGCTAAAGGCAAACGGACGAACTTTACTAACAGAAACCAAGGCATTATGGCAACATCCAAACCCAATTCCCCAACAATAGCAAGTCCTGGATGCCCCAACACACCAGAAAAAGAAGAGTTGGATTTAAAAGCACTGGTAAGGATGCTGTTAGAGGAACACATGAAGGACATTAAAAAAATCTCTTAAACAAATTCAGCAGAAAAATGATCAAAAGCTAGAAGCCCTTACAAAGGAAATACAAAGGAAATCACTTAAAGAAATTCAGGAGAATATGGGTTAGAAGTTAGTAAATAAGGAGGAAATTAAAAAAATCAATTAAAAAAATACAGGAGAAGTTTGATCAACAGGCAGAAGAAATGATAGAGAAAACATAAAAATTGCTCAAAGAATTAGAGGAAATCACAAACAAGCAAATGACATAACTGAGCAAAAACTTCCAGGATCTAAAAACAAAAATAGAAACAACTAAGAAAGGACAAAGGGAGACAACTTTGGAGATAGAAAACCTTGGAAAGAAATCAGGGACCATAGATGCAAATATCGACAACAGAATAAAAGAGATAGAAGAAAGAATTTCAAATGCTGAAGATACCATAGAAACCATGGACTCAACAGTCAAAGAAAATGCAAAATGCAAAAAGCTTGTAACCCAAAACATCCAGGAAATCCAGTAAACAATGAGAAAGCCAAATCTAAGGATTATAGGCATTGATTAGAGTGAAGATTTACAACTTAAAGGGCCAGCAAATATCTTCAACAAAATTATGGAAGAAAACTTCCCTTACCTAAAGAGGGAGAGAAGCCCATGACTATACAAGAAGCCTACAGAACTCCAGAACAGAAATATCTCCTGTCACATAATAAACAAAACCCCAAATGTACTAAACAAAGAAAATACTTAGGGCAGTAAGAGAAAAAGGGCAAGTAACATATAAAGAAAGACCTATCAGTATTATACCAGGCTTCTCACCAGAGACCATGAAAGCAAGAAGATCCTGGGTGGAGCTCATGCAGACTCTAAGAGAACACAAATGCTAGCCTAGACTACTATACCCAGCAAAACTCTCAATCACTATAGATGGAGAAACCAAGATATTCCATAACAAAACCAAATTTACACAATACCTTTCCACAAACCCAGCCCTAAAAAGGATAATAGGGGGAAAACACCATTACAACGAGAGAAGCTATACCCTGGAAAAAGCAGGATATTAAGCTTCTTTCATCAAACCCAAAAGAAGATAACCATGCAAGTATAAAATTAAAATCAAAAATGATAGGAAGCAATAACCACTACTCCTTATTATCTCTTAACATCAATGGACTCAATTCCAAAATAAAAAGACATAGATTAACACACTGGTTACATAAACAGGACCCTAAATTTTGTTGCATACAGGAAACACACCTCAAAGACAAAAACTACCTTAGAGTAAAAGGCTGGAAGACAATTCTACAAGCAAATGGTCCTAGGAAACAAGCCGGAGTTGCCATTCTAATATCAGATAAAATTGAATTTCAACCTAATGTCATCAAAAGAGACATGGGAGCCTGGGCCACAGCACTCAGTCTCCAGGATGTGCAAGAGGCCTGGTGTGCACCCTGAGGCGGACTGGTAGCACAAAGCTTGCTCCAGTGGGTCAGCACCACAGAGCTTAGCTTCCAGTCCTGAGGCTTCTGCAGGAACCTTCAGATCTCCACTTCGGAATCCAGAACAACCTGGGCTACAACACAACAACTCCAGGTCTTGCAAGAGGCCAGAGGGGCACTCAGGAGCCCGGCTGGGAGAAGTCAGTGTGCTCGGCTGAGACCAGCAGGCCCTGGGGCTGGAGCCTTTAGGTGTCTGCTTTGGGATCTGAATAGCCTGGGACACAATACTCGGTCTCCAGGAATTGAAAGAGGCCTAGTATGCACCTGGAGGCAGATTGGGAGTGCAAAGCTTGCTCGGGTAGGTCAGCACCACAGGGCTTAGGTTCCAGTCCTGAGACCTCAGGCAGGAGCCATCAGATCTCCGCTTCGGGATCCAGAACAGCCTGGGCAACAACACCACATCTCCACGTCCTGCAAGAGGCCAGAGGGGCACCTGGGTGGCTGGCTGGGAGGAGTCAGTGTGCTCTGGTGAGTCCAGCAGGTCCTGGGAGGACCATTCAGGTGTTTGCTTTGGGATCTGAACAGCCTGGGCCACAGAACCCTGTCTCCAGGCAGTGCAAGAGGTCAACTGTGCACCAGAGGCCAGCTGGGAAGAGGCAGCTTGCACTGGTGAGTCCAGCATTGACAAGACAAACTAACACCAGTGAGAACTAGATGGCAAAAGGCAAAGGCAGGAAAGTCACTAACAGAAATCAAGGCAATATGGCAGCATTTGAACCCAATTCTCCTTTAACAGCATGTCCTGGACACACCATCACACCAGAAAAACAAGATTTGGATTTAAAATCACTGGTCATGAAGCTGGTAGAGGAACACATGAAGTACATACTTAAAGAAATTCAGGAGAAAATGGATCAAAAGTTAGAAGCTCTTACAAAGGAAACACAAAAATCATTGAACAAAATTCAGGAGAATACAAAAGCCAATAAGGAGGAAACACAAAAAACACTTAAAGAAATACAGGAGAACTTTAGACAACAGGTTGAGGTCATTAAAAAGGAAACACAAAAATCTCTTAAAGAATTACAGGAAAGCACAAACAAGCAATTGAAGGAGCTAAGCCAAACCATCCAGGATCTAAAATCAGAAGTAGAAACAACTAACAAAACTCATAGGGAGACAACTTTGGAGATAGAAAACCTTGGGAAGAAATCAAGGGACATAGATGCAAATACCAATGACAGAATACAAGAGATAGAAGAAAGAATCTCAGATGCTGAAGATACCATAAAAACCATGGATTCAACAGTTAAAGAAAATGCAAAATGCAAAAAGCTTGTAACCCAGAACATCCAGGAAATCCAGGACACAATGAGAAGACCAAACCTAAGCATTATAGGCATAGATGAGAATGAAGATTTACAACTTAAAGGGCTAGCAAATATCTTCAATAAAATTATGGAAGAAAACTTTCCTAACCTAAAGAGAGAGAGATGCCCATGACTATACAAGAAGCCTACAGAACTCCAAACAGACTGGACCAGAACAGAAATACTTCCCGTCACATAATAATCAAAACCGCAAATGTACTAAATAAAGCAATAATATTAAAGGCAGTAAGAGAAAAGGGCCAAGTAACATATAAAGGAAGACCTATCAGAATCACAACAGACTTCTTACCTGAGACTATAAAAGCTAGAAGATCCAGGGCAGATCTCACGCAGACTCTAAGAGAACACAAATGCCAGCCAAAACTACTATACCCAGAAAAACTCTCAATCACCATAGATGAAAAAACTATGATATTCCATGACAAAACCAAGTTTACCCAATATCTATCCACAAACCCAGCCCTACAAAGGATAATAGGAGGAAAACAACAATACAAGGAGGGAAACTTCACCCTGGAAAAAGCAAGATAGTAAAGTTCTTTCATCAAAAACAAAAGAAGTTAAACAATCAAATTTAAAAAATAACATCAAAAAATGACAGGAAGTACTAATCACTATTCCTTAATATCTCTTAACTTCAATGGACTCAATGCCCCAATAAAAAGACATAGACTAACTGACTGGATACATAAACAGGACCATACATTTTGCTGCATACAAGAAATACACCTCAGTGCCAAAGACAAACACTACCTTAGAGCAAAAGGCTGAATGACAGTTTTACAAGCAAATGGTCTCAGGAAACAAGCTGGAAAAGCCATTCTAATATCAGATAAAACTGACTTTCAACCCAAAGTCATCAGAAGAGACTCTGAGGGACGCTTCTTGCTGGTTAAAGAAAAAATACAACAAGAAGAACTCTCAATCCTGAACATCTATGCTCCAAATGCAAGGGCACCCTCATTCATAAAAGAAACTTTACTAAAGCTCAAAGCACACATTGCACATAACACAATAATTATGGGTGACTTCAACACTGCACTTTCTTCAATGGACTGATCAGGAAAACAGAAACTGAACAGGGACACAGTGAAACTAATTGAAGATTTGGACTAATTAGATTTAAGATATATATATATATATATATATATATACACCTTATAACATTCTCTCCTAAAGCAAAAGAATATACCTTTTTCTCAGCACCTCATGGTACCTTCTCAAAAATCGACCATATAATTGGTCACAAGACAGACCTCAACAAATATAAGAAGATCGAACTAATCCCATGTCTCCTATCAGATCACTATGGGGTAAAAGTGGTCTTCAATAGCAACAAAAACAACACAAGACCCACAAACACGTGGAAACTGAACAATATTCTACTCAAGGATACCTTGGTCAAGGAAGAAATAAAGAAAGAAATTAAAGACTTTTTAGAACTTAATGAAAATGAAGACACAACATTCCCAAATCTATGCGACACAATGAAAGCAGTGCTAAGAGGAAAACCCATAGCCCTGAGTGGCTCCAAAAAGAAAATGGAGAGAGCATACTCTAAGAGCTTAATTACATGCCTAAAAGCCCTGGAACAAAAAGAAGCTATTTCACCCAGGAGGAGTAGAAGGCAGGAAATCATCAAACGCAGGGCCGAAATCAGTCAATTAGAAACAAAGAGAACCATACAAAGAATAAACAAAACCAAGAGCTGGTTCTTAGAGAAAATCAACAATATAGATAAACCCTTAGCCAGACTAACCAAAGGGCACAGAGACAGTATACAGATTAACAAAATTAGAAATGAAAAGGGAGATATAACAACAGAATCTGAGGAAATTCAAAAAATCATTCGATCCTACTACAAAAGCCTATACTCAAAACAACTGGAGAATCATTAGGAAATGGACAGTTTCCTAGACAGATATCCAACACCAAAACTAAATCAGGATCAAATAGATCATCTAAACAGTCCCATAACACCTGAAGAATTAAAAAGGGTCGTAGAAAGTCTCAAACCAAAAAATGCACAGGACCAGATGGCTTCAGTGCATAATTCTATCAGACCTTCATAGAAGACCTAACACCAATACTCTTCAAAATTTCCACAAAATAGAAACAGAAGGAACTCTACCGAACTTGTTCTATGAAGCCACAATTACGCTGATACCAAAACCACACAAAGATCTAACAAAGAAAGAGTACTTCAGGCCAATTTCCGTTATGAATATTGATGCAAAAATAATTAATAAAATTCTTGCCAACCAAATCCAAGAACACATCAAAATGATCATCCACCATGATCAAGTAGGTTTCATCCCAGGGATGCAAGGATGGTTCAATATAAGGAAATCCATCAATGCAATCCACTACATAAACAAACTCAAAGAAAAAAAAAAAACATGATCATCTCATTAGATGCAGATAAAGCATTTGACAAAATTCAGCATCCTTTCATGCTAAAAGTCTTGGAAAGAACAGGAATTCAAGGCCCATACCTATACATCAGTAAAGCAATATGCAGCAAACCAGTAGCCGACATCAAACTAAACTGAGAGAAACTTGAAGCAATCCCACTAAAATCAGGGACTTGACAAGGCTGTCGTCTCTCTCCATATCTTTTCAATATAGTACTTGAAGTTCTAGCTAGAACAATTGGACAGCATAAGGAGGTCAAGTGTCTACAAATTGGAAAGGAAGAAGTCAATTTATCACTATTTGCAGATGACATGATAATCTATTTAAGTGACCTGAAAACCTCCACCAGAGAACTCCTACAGCTGATAAACAACTTCAGCAAAGTTGCTCATTATAAAATCAACTCAAGCAAATCAGTTGCCTTCCTATACTCAAAGGATAAGCAGGCTGAGAAAGAAGTTATGAAAATGACACCATTCACAATATCCACAAACAATATAAAGTATCTTGGTGTGACTCTAACCAAACAAGTGAAAGATCTATATGACAAGAACTTCAGGTCTCTGAAGAAGAAAATCAAAGAAGACCTGAGAAAATGGAAAAATCTGCCATGCTTGTGGATCAGCAGCATTAATATAGTTAAAATGGCCATCTTGCCAAAAACGATCTACAGATTCAATGCAATCCCCATCAATATCCCAACTCAGTTCTTCACAGAGTTAGAAAAAGCAATATTCAAATTCATCTGGAATAACAAGAAACTCAGGATAGCTAAAACTATTCTCAACAACTAAAGAAATTCTGGGAGAATCAGTATCCCTGACTTCAAGCAATACTTCAGAGCAGTGTTGTTAAAAATTGCATGGTATTGGCACAGTGACAGACAAGTGGACCAATGGAATAGAATTTAAGATCCAGAAATGAATCCACACACCTATGGTCACTTGATCTTCAACAAGGGAGCCGAAAACATCCAGTGGATAAAAGATAGTCTTTTCAACAAATGGTGCTGGTTCAATTGGAGGTCAGCATGCAGAAGAATGTGAATTGATCCATTCTTAGCTCCATGTACTAAACTTCACTCTAAGTGAATCAAGGACCTCCATCTAAAACCAGAAACACTGAAACTATTAGAAAAGAAACTGGGGAAGGCCCCTGAGAACATGGGCACAGGGGAAAAGTTCCTGAACAGATCACCAATAGCTTATGCTCTAAGAGCAAGAATAGACAAATGGGACCTCATAAAATTACAAAGTTTCTGTAAGGCAAAGGACACTGTTAAAAGGACAAGTTGGCAACCATGAAATTGGGAAAGGATATTCACCAACCCTACATCTGATAGATGGCTAATAGCCAATCTATACAAAGAACTCAAGAAGTTAGACATCAGGGAACCAAATAAACCTATTAAAAAATGGGGTACAGAGCTAAACAAAGAATTTTTCATCTGAAGAAATTGGGATAGCTGAGAGGTACCTTAAGAAGTGCTCAACATCATTAGTCATTAGGGAAATGCAAATCAAAACAACCCTGAGATTTCACCTTACACCAGTCAGAATGGCAAAGGTCAAAAACTCAGGAGAGAGCAGGTGTTGGCGAGGATGTGGAGAAAGAGGAAAACTCCTCCACTGCGGGTGGGGCTGTAAGATGGTACAACCACTTTGGAAATCAGTCTGGCGTTTCCTCAGAAAGCTGGACATGACACTTCCAGAGGATCCTGCTATACCTCTCCCCGGCAAATACCCAAAGGATTCCCCAGCATGCAATAAAGACACATGCTCCATTATGTTCATAGGAGCCTTTTTTATTTATCATAGCCAGAACCTGGAAAGAACCCAGATGCCCCTCAAAGGAGGAATGGATACAGAAAATGTGGTATATTTACACAATGGAATACTAATGAATTCACAAAATTTTTAGGCAAATGGTATGATCTGGATAATATCATCCTAAGTGAGATAACCCAATCACAAAAGAATACACATGGAATGCAATCTCTGATAAGTGGCTATTAATTAGCCCAGAAGCCCTGAATACCCAAGGTACAAATCGCATAACAAATGACTCCCATGAAGAAGTATAGAGAGCTTCCTCATCCTGGAAAGGATTGATCTAGCATTGGAGGGGACTATAAGGACAGAGAAAAAGGAGGGATTTGATTAGAGAATTGATGGAGAGAAGAAGGTTTATGGGACATATGGGTAGGGGGGATCTGGGTAAGGGGAAATCATTTGGAATGTAAACAAAGAATATAAAAAAATAAAAATATTAAGAAAAAAATAATAATATAAAATAATAATAATAATAAAAGAGACATGGAAGGTCATTTCTTGCTGGTCAAAGGAAAAATCCAACAAGAAGAACTCTCAATCCTGAACATCTATGCTCCAAATACAAGGTGCCCTTATTCATAAAAGAAGCTTTCCTAAAGCTCCAAGCACACATTGCACCTAACACAATAATTGTGGATGACTTCAATACTCCACTCTCACCAATGAACCGATCAGGAAAACAGAACTAAACAGGAATACAGTGAAACTAATTGAAGCTTTGGACCAATTGTATTTAACATATATATATATATATATATATATATGGAACTTTTCATCCCAAAGCAAAAGAATATACCTTTTTCCCAGCACCTCATGGTTCCTTCTCCAATATCGATCATATAGTTGTTCACAAGGAAGACCTCCTCAAATATAAGAAGACTGAAATTCCATGACTCCTATCAGATCACTATGGAGTAAAAGTGGTCTTCAATAGCAACAAAAACTACAGAAATCCCACATACACATAGAAACTGAACAATGCTCTACTCAATGATACCTTGGTCAAGGAAGAAATAAAGAAAGAAATCAAAGGTTTTTTTTTTTTTTTTTTTTTTTTTTTTTTTTTTTTTTTTTTTTTTTTTTTTTTTAGAATTTAACGAAAATGAAGGCACAACATACGCAAATCTATGGGATACAATGAAAGCAGGGGTAAGAGGAAAACTCAAAGCTTCGAGTGCCACCAAAAAGAAATTCGAGAGAGCATACACTAGAAGATTAATGCAACAATTGAAAGTCCTGGAACAAAAAGAAGCTAATTCACCCAGGAGGAGAAGAAGACAGGATATCATCAAACTCATGGCTGAAATCAAATCAAGTAGAAACCAAAAGATCCATACAAAGAATCAACAAACCCAAAATCTGGTTCTTTGAAAAAATCAACAAGATAGATAAACCCTTAATCAGACTAATGAAAGGGCAAAGAGAAAGTATCCAAATTAACAAAATTAGAAATGAAAAGGGAGATATTACAACAGAAACCAAGGAAATTCAAAAAATCATCAGATCCTACTACAAAAGTCTCTACTCAACACAATTGGAGAATCTTGATGAAATGGACACTTTCTTAGACAGATACCAAATACCAAAATTAAACGAGGATCAAATAGACCATCTAAACAGACACAGAACCCCTAAAGAAATAGAAGGGGTCATAGATAGCCTTCTGACTAAAAAAAAGCACTGTCAATTTTCTTTTTGGAGGCAATCAGGGCTATGAGTTTTCCTCTTAGCACTACTTTCATTGTGTCCCATAGATTTGGGTATGTTGTGTCTTCATTTTCATTGTGTTCTAAAAAGTCTTTAATTTCTTTCTTTATTTCTCCTTGACCAAGTTATCATTGAGTAGAATATTGTTCAGTTTCCACGTGTATGTGGGTTTTCTGTTGTTTTGTTGCTATTGAAGACCACTTTTACTCCATAGTGATCTGATAGGAGGCATGGGATTAGTTCGATCTTCTTATATTTGTTGAGGTCTGTCTTGTTACCAATTATATGGTCGATTTTGGAGAAGGTACCATGTGGTGCTGAGAAAAAGGTATATTCTTTTGCTTTAGGATAGAATGTTATATATATATCTGTTAAATCTAATTGGTCCAAAGCTTCAATTAGTTTCATTGTGTCCCTGTTTAGTTTCTGTTTTCCTGATCAGTCCATTGAGGAAAGTGCAGTGATGAAGTCACCCACAATTATTGTGTTAGGTGCAATGTGTGCTTTGAGCTTTAATAAAGTTTCTTTTAAGGAAGAGGGTGCCCTTGCATTTGGAGCATAGATGTTCAGGATTGAGAGTTCTTCGTGTTGTATTTTTCCTTTGACCAGCAAGATGTGTCCCTCAGAGTCTCTTTTGATGACTTTGGGTTGAAAGTCAATTTTATCTGATATTAAAATAGCTACTCCAGCTTGTTTCCTGAGACCATTTGCTTGTAAAATTGTCTTCCAGACTTTTACTCTAAGGCAGTGTTTGTCTTTGACCCTGAGATGTGTTTCCTGTAAGCAGCAAAATGTAGGGTCCTGTTTACGTATCCAGTCAGTTAGTCTATGTCTTTTTATTGGGGCATTGAGTCCATTGATGTTAAGAGATAAGTAATAGTGATTGTTACTTCCTTTCATTTTGACGTTATTTTTTAAATTTGATTGGTTAACTTCTTTTGGGTTTGATGAAAGGTTACTATCTTGCTTTTTCCAGGGTGTAGTTTCCCTCCTTGTATTGGAGTTTTCCTCCTATTATTATTTGTAGAGTTGGGTTTGTGGAAAGATATTGTGTAAATTTGGTTTTGTCATGGAATATCTTGCTTTCTCCATCTATGGTGATTTAAAGTTTTGCTGAGATTAGTAGTCTTGGCTAACATTTGTGTTCTCTTAGAGTCTGCATGAGATCTGCCCAGGATCTTCTAGCTTTCATGTTCTCTGGTGAGAAGTCTGGTGTGATTCTGATAGGTCTTCCTTTATATGTTACTTGGCCTTTTTCTCTTACTGCCTTTAATATTTTTTCTTTGTTTAGTACATTTTGGGTGTTGATTATTATGTGACA
The DNA here is from genome assembly GCF_947179515.1 of Apodemus sylvaticus. Taxonomy (NCBI): domain Eukaryota; kingdom Metazoa; phylum Chordata; class Mammalia; order Rodentia; family Muridae; genus Apodemus; species Apodemus sylvaticus. The sequence goes on along the minus strand of NC_067483.1, from coordinate 3,820,445 downwards.
AGAGGTATTTCTGCTCAGGTCCAGTCTGTTTGGAGTTCTGTAGGTTTTGTGTATATTCATGGGCATCCTTCTCTTTAAGTTAGGGAAGTTTTCTTTCATAATTTTGTTGAAGATATTTGCTGGCCCTTTCAGCTGTAAATCTTCACTCTCATCTATACCTATAATCCTTAACTTGGTCTTCTCATTGTGTTCTGGATTTCATGGATGTTCTGTGATACAAGCTTTTTGCATTTTGCATTTTCTTTGACTGTTGAGTCATTGGTTTCTTTGGTATCTTCAGCATCTGAGATTCTTTCTTCCATCTCTTGTATTCTGTTGTTGATAGTTGCACCTATGGCCCCTGATTTCTTCCCAAGGTTTTCTATCTCCAAAGCTGTTTCCCTTTGTGATTTTTTAGTTGTTTCTACTTCTGTTTTTAGATTCAGGATGGCTTTGTTCAGCTCCTTTATTGATTTATTTGTGTTTTCCTTTAATTCATTACAAGATTTTTGTGTTCCCTCTTTCATGACTCCTGCCAATTGACTCACTTTCTCCTGCATTTCTTTAATTTTTTTTTTTTTTTTTTGTGTTTCTTCTTTATTGGGTTCTATCTCTTGAGCCTTGTTCTCCTGAATTTCTTTAAGTAATTTTTGTGTTTCCTTTATTCTGGTTTCTAGTTTATTCGTGTTCCCCTGTATTTCTTTAAGAGATTCATTTATGTCCTTCTTGTGTTCTTCCAGCAGCATCATGAACAGTGATTTTAAATCCAAATCTTGTTTTTCTGGAGTGTTGGCATATCCAGGACTTGCTGATGTTGGAGAGTTTGGTTCAGACGCTGCCATATTGCCTAGATTTCTTTCAGTAGCATTCTTACATTTGCCCTTTGCCCTCCTATTATCTCTGTTGTTAGTTGGTCTTGTCTCTGGCTGATGTTTGAGACTCCTATGAGGCTATTTCTGCAACACTGGATGGCTGTGTTTCCCCTGTCACAGATTGCTGATGTGCTGCCCTCCTCTTGGGTGCCCTTGGATCCCTATTGTGCTTTGTCCCAGATTGTGTCTGTGAACCAGTGTTGCCCATTTGTTCTTTACAGGAGTGCTGATGGTGTATGCTGTGGGGACCTTTTATGCATCATCATAGTGTTGATCACTCTCCTGTGCAGCCCCTCCCCCAACTGGGCTGTTGCACACAAGTCTAGCTTAGATGCTCAGGCCCTGAATTTAGGCAAAATCCCGGCAGGCTTAGGACCTAGCACCTTGGGCTATGAATGTTAAGTAGTTCTGTCCAGTAGCCAAGTAGCACATGGTGGTGTGCGCGTACTCCCTGACAGTGCGGGAGAGTCTGCCTAGCTAACCACCTCCTGGCCGTGTTGGCACATAGATGGCCCACTGGATAGCCCAGGGTCTGGGTGCAGGCCAATGCCTGTTGGACTTAGACCCCTGCGATGTTGGCCTCAGACTAAATCTGTGTACCCTGGGGTTGTCAGTTCTCTCTAGTGTACGAGAGCCAAGATGGTGGATGTCTCTGGTAACTGACTGGTGGGAGGCAGAGTTCGGATGTGGCTTCAGTGTGGTGAAAGGCGCTGTAAATCTGCCATCGCTTGCAGCCCGGCTGGGCAGCAATGGTCAGTGGTAGCAGGCACAGGGCCTGCCAGGACCCTGTCCCCTTTGTTTCCACTGCTGATGGCCCTTCCACTGGACGAGCTGCTCCACTATCTCTTTTCAAGTCTCTTGTCTTCAGCAGCAATAAAATGTTTCCACCAATGCTGTCATTATCCTAAGAACTACATCTGAGAACCTCTTTACCAGGGCTGTTATTTACAACAAAATAAGAACAAATGCCTACATTTATGGTAAACAGCAACCTACAGTTATTCTGTGAAGCTTTTCCCCCAGAAGCCCTAGAAATAAGAACAAGTTATTTGAGGCAAAGAAGTGGAGAAGAATTAAATGGCACTTAAAATGTGTATGGAGTTTAGAGAGTGAAATTAGTCAGCAAAGCACATGCCCTGCAAGCATGAAGACCTGAGTTTATTTGCAAACAAAAAAGTTCAAACAGAAGCAGGCATAGTGTCATAGGCTTGTAATCTCAGAGATAATAATGGGAATGATTTTCCTTTTAAGAAGTCTATAATCTCCCCCCCCCCCCGCCCTGTAATGTTTATATTCAAGTGAAAGCAATTATAGGGCAGAAACTTGCTGAGAAATCTGAAAATTCATAGAAAACTAATGTAACAAGAGCTCAGATCAAATGTATATATGAAAGCAACCACTCAAATAATGAGGTGACAGAGGAAGCAGGAGGATTCAACGAACTTGATACCCAACTAGTCTAGTCTGCTTCCTGAACCTCAGGCCAATGAAAGACCTCGTCTCAAAATAAAAGGCAAATAATATCTGAAAAAAAAATGATATCCAAAATATCTAGAGCTGTCCTCAGGCCTTCAAAGAGATAGACAGACAGACATACAGACAGAGAGATATACACATACACATATTCACAAATACACACACTCCCACTCACATGCACAGTGTATGAAATTCACATAAAGTTTTATTGAATAAAATCTTTTTAGATGAAACTTTTCCTGTTGCTTCTTTGAGGACACAATAGCAAGAGTGTACAGGTTCAGAAGCTCTACTTCCCACAGATATTTGTCATGTGGATCTTTACAGAAAAAGACTTTCCTAAGATAATACTGTCAAGGGATCCTGAAGAGGGAAGGAAAACATCTACCCACTGTCTGCTTCCTACTCTTTTAGTTTTGCATTCTTGGTCCATCTTAAAATGGAAGTTTTGAAGGAATATAGTGCTCAATGTTTATGTATTAATAAAAAGAAAAGGAGGAGCTGAAGAACTGGCTCAGTGGTTAAAGGATGTTAACTGTTTTTTTTTTTTTTGGTTTGTTTGTTTGTTTGTTTGTTTGTTTTTCAGAAGACCCAGATTTGTTTCCCACAGCACACATCAAAGAGCTTACATCTGCCTGTTGGTCTGGTTCCAGAAGGTTCAGAACTAACTGGCATCCAGAGGCATACACACATATATAGGACGCATAAACACACTTCTGGCATATACTTGTAAATATAAACAAAAATAAATAAGAATTAAACCTTCAGAAAATTAAAAAAAAATTGAACAAGAGGAAGTACATAGTTTTTAAAATGGATGTAAACTCTCTTGTTCTGATTATATGTAAATACAAGCAATTATAGGACATAAGCCTGCTAAGAAGCATGAGAATTTATGCTTACAATTAATATAGCAAGAGCTCTGAACAAATGTGCTATTGAAAATATCTCTATAGCCAGATAGTCATAAATATGATATGAGGGGTGGTTGGGCAAGGGGGATTTTCCAAGCCTGCAATTCATATTTTGTATTTAATTTTTGTACATATGCATCTTGGGGCAAATTACTTCTTGCATATTTCTACTAGAAAAAAAGTGATAAAAAAATCTGTATACTGTAGAGGAACATTTCTACTAGAGTCACAATGTGATAAACACCCCCAAGCCTGTTTACAAATGCAGGGATGAGAAAGAATTTTAATGAACTGTTTCATATAATCCAGTTAATGATCCATAAGAATCTTTGTCAATGGAAGTGATTGTGAACTAACTCTTTCAACTTAACAATCAATAGAGCATCAACACCTCAGAGATACCCCTTCAGGCACGCTGGGCTCAGAATTTATTGTCAGATGTTGTATGCTCTATGGATCACTGCTGCAAGGTCATGGTCTGCTTTGTGTTTCTCTTCTTGTGTTTAAGTCCTGACTTCAACCTGAGAGAGCCCATGACAGTTTGAAGATGAAACACAGATCCTATGAAATGTTGCTACAAAAAGGATTAAAGAACTCTAAAGAATAAGCTATTTCTCAGTTTTTTAGAAACTATATGAGTTTGCCTGTTGGTATAAAGTACTGGAAAGGTAAAAAGTCCCAGACAGTTCCAATTCTTGATTTACAAGATAATAGCATTACCATTAATCTTGGGGAATTTTAGAAAAACAGACATCTTACTAATTCTGCCTATATAATAACTCTTGCCCCTTCCCACCACCATGTGTGGATATGGGTGTAAGCGAGGAGGGCAATAAAACTTCAGGCATTTGTATTCAAATGCACATTATTTTGAAACAATTTCTTTCTCGTTTCCATGCTGTATACACTAGGCCAGCTGGCCCCCAACTTTTCTTCTTTCGCATATGCTTATAGGAACACTAGATTTAAATGGTTCAGTTATTACATCTAGATTTTTATGTGGGTTCTTTAACTGAACTCAGTTCCTCATTCTTGTGCAAAAAGCATTTTTGGCAACTGAACCCTCTCACTAGCAACACAATAACTTTTTTTTTTTTTTACCAACTTTTATTAGTTTTCTGTATAAAGATAGTCACATTCTTCTCTGAGATTTGGGCTTTGCAATTACATTCTCTGTTTTTGTTTATCTGACAGTCTAGGCTTTTGAATGAATTCTCATTTTTATAAGCACTTGTGCAGACATTATCTCTTGATTTAAAATGGTTATGTAAAATTTGCTACAGCCAATTACTGGAGAGATTAGAGGTAGGTGAGATTTGATTTACCAGTTTAGGGGTTGGAGCAGAGAGAGAAATGAAGAGAGACCTAGATATGAAGGAGATAGAACCAGGGAAGAGGAGGAAGCTGCCATGAGAAGAGATGGACCACGCGCCTGTGTCCAGGAGAAGCAGAAAATAGCTGCTATAATGCTGAGGAGGTAGCAAAGCAAGCACTTAACATATTAGGTTAGGGATTACCTTAAAGTAATTGTCAAAACCAAATAAAATAATCTAAGTCTCAGTTATTTGCAAGGTAGTCAGGGAGAAGCTTAAAGTGGTTGGACTACAATTCTATATTTCTATTACCCAGGTTCATTAGTAAGAAGATGTTGTTGTCAACTTGGTCCTAATGGTATAAGATATAAAAGGTCTGAAGTAGACAAAATCAGTTTTAACAGCAATTTCACAACATTTGTTGAGCTACTAAGTACATGAAGAAAAATCAGGGCAAATGGGGAAATGAGTAAAGCTCCAAACCCATCCTTAACTTGCTCCCAAACTCCCAAACAAGATAAAGATAATTCATTGAGAACTAATGCATGAGGAGATTGTAAATAGCAAGAAAGGTTTTATTTCTGACTGGATAAGCAGTTCAGTGGTTAAAGTGCTTTTCATGAAAATGTGAGGATCTGAGTTTCAGATTTGTTCAACCCATGTAAAAAAAAAAAAAACCTGTGAAAGCATGTCTGTAATCCCAGCATTTCTGTGACAAGATAAAAAACAGGCATAGAAGATTTCCCAAAAGTCTCAGGGCAACTAGCCAGGCATACACAGTGACAGTTAAGAGATCCTGTTCCAAACTAGAAAGTTGATTTTCAACTGAGGTTGCCTCTGACCTTACAACTCTCATGACACACAATCACACACATACACACACACACACACACACACACACTATATAGTGTTAAGGATATATATATATATATATATATATATATATATATATATATATATATATATATATATCAAAAACACACACATCACAAATACACACATCACTTATAAACATATTGCAGAGAGAAGGAGAGAGAGAGAGAGAGAGAGAGAAAGAGAGAGAGAGAGAAAGAGATAAACAGAAATCTGAGATTTTAAAAGCTTTCTTTAATGATCTTGGCCTAGTAAATGTACTCTAAGCAAACAGCAACAATCTCCATGCATGCCACTTATCACTGGTACCTAAGTAGATTGAGAGACTCTACACCACATGTTGTCTTCAACTTAAGGGAATGGTACCTCTGCTTCACCTTTATTATTACCCATTAGCTTTCTCTATATTGTCAAAGTATACACCTTTAAACACAGATCATAATAAGCTCCTTTTGGAGGAGAAAATTGCCATAAAGCCAGCAAAGCTTAAAGTTGTCCTGAATGTTTTGTTGGGGAAATCGCCATAGCCAATCTCATTCCAATCGGCTGTCACCAAGATATAGGTAAAACATTTTGACATATATGTCTATAGAGAGAAGGGAAAGTGGGCTGTTCTGAAAAAACTGAGCTTTCTGAGGTCACCTAGGAATGATTTCCATGTCTTAATCACTTCTCTTCGGCAACAGATATATGTATAGATAGGAGCTGGAAATATGGCTCAACAGTTTAAGAGCACTGGCTGCTCTTCCAGACTTCTTGGATTCAATTTTCTCTAACCATATGGTAGCTTATAGCCATCTATAGTGTGATCTGATATCCTCTTCTGTTATGCAGGTATATATACAGATAGAGCATTAATAATTAAAAAATAAATGCATACATATTTTTTTAAATATGAATAATTTCCTCATCCTTAAGTAGGTTATAGTTTACCAAAAGCCAGGTTTGTGTGTAGATATTCATAACATTGTCAAAAAACACATAGGAATAGCATAAAGGTGATTATATTTGGGAAAGAATTGACAAAATTACCTTGAAAAAATAAATCTTGTTGAAAGATTGGGTCTTAGGAACATGGAAGCCATTACTAGGCCTTAAGGTAGAAGAACATAAGAAAACAGCAACAGATTATATCAGACACAACATGATTCAAGCCATAAAGGAAAGGCTGGAATTCTCTTTAAAACTTGAAAATAGAAATGAACTTTATTAAGAAAAATAGTTGAGAAGAGAGAGAGAGAGAGAGAGAGAGAGAGAGAGAGAGCAGAGACCTGGCTTTTTTGACTCAATAGTGGAAGTCAAGGAACTGTCTTACTTTCTACTAATTGAAAGTAAAGCCATAAGATTAAAAAAATCAGGAGACAGCAGGTGTTGGAGAGGGTGTGGAGAAAGAGGAACACTCCTCCACTGCTGGTGGGGTTGCAAATTGGTACAACCACTCTGGAAATCAGTCTGGCGGTTCCTCCAAATACTGGGCACCTCACTTCCAGAAGATCCTGCTATACCACTCCTGGGCATATACCCAGAGGATTCCCCACCATGTAATAAGGATACATGCTCTACTATGTTCATAGCAGCCCAATTTATAATTGCCAGATGCTGGAAAGAACCCAGGTATCCCTCAACAGAAGAGTGGATGCAAAAAATGTGGCATATCTATACAATGGAGTACTATTCAGCCATTAGAAACAACGAATTCATGAAATTCTTAGGCAAATGGATGGAGCTAGAGAACATCATACTAAGTGAGGTAACCCAGACTCAAAAGGTGAATCATGGTATGCACTCACTAATAAGTGGTTATTAACCTAGAAAACTGGAATACCCAAAACATAATCCACACATCAAATGAGATACAAGAAGAAAAGAGGAGCGGTCCCTGGTTCTGGAAAGACTCAGTGAAACAGTATTCGGCAAAACCAGAATGGGGAAGTGGGAAGGGGTGGGAGGGAGGACAGGGGAAGAGAAGGGGGCTTACGGGACTTTCGGGGAGTGGGGGGGCTAGAAAAGGGGAAATCATTAGAAATGTAAATAAATTATATCGAATAAAAAAACAAAACAAAACAAAACAAAAAAAAAAAAAGAAAGTAAAGCCATTATGTAAACAGATCTATTTTAGCCTGGTGGCTTTTAAGAGACTGCAATTAAATACCTAGATTTTAAAATCAAATTTCATTTAATTTGGAACAGGAAAATATACAGGAAAACATCTCATTAGCTTAAAAGGACATGGTTCATTTTTTTAAAAGAGTTTTTTTTGTTTTTAAACGCACATTGCTAAAAAAATTCAAAAACGTTCTGTCACCTTCCTACATAAATACTAAGAACCACCAATGTGTTACCACCACATATGCCCAACTTTCTTGTAAAAGTGTCATTACCTTCCAGGGGGTAGGGCAAATGGCAGCAATTAGGGAGCTGAGGCTCCCAGATCAACTACTATAATCTATTGTTGCCCTGCCCTTGTCCTTATCAACCAAGGAATTGTCAAATTATCATGAGAGAAATATGTAGAAATGTCTGCCTTGTGATTATTGATTTTAAAGCCCTAATATCTGACAAGTATTCATCTTTCTTGGAGTAAAACCATTAGTGATACCTGTAAGACACTTCCGTAAGGCTTATTTGAAGCCAACATATAAAAGGTCAATAAACTGGTGCCAGCTGTGAACGGTCAGCTCATTCCAGGTGGCTATTATTTTAACCACCAACTGTGGGTTGTTTTTATATTTAAAGTTAAATACTGTAATGGTTGGCCAATATTAGCAACTTGACAATGAAGGATCACCTGGGGGATCACAGTGAGGATCTGTGTAGATAGAGTTGGCCTATGGGCATGACAATGAGAGATTTTCTTAACTGAGTAATTTGAGGTGACACTACCCACTGTAAATGTAGGTCGTACCATTTCATGGACAGGGTCCTGGACAGAATAAAATAATAAACCATATGCGTCATGTATTAAATATGTTATTATTTGATCTTGAGTGTGGGTGTTATTTAACCAGTTATTTCAATGTCCTGCTGCTTTGATTTCCCTAACAATGATGGACTATTACCTGAAAATTGTATCCAAATGAACCCTTTATCTTTTGATTACTTTTGGTTGGATATTTTATCAGAACAACAGGAAATGAAACTAAGACACATAATCAGTGCCTCAACTATATTGTTCAACCATGAACCAATTCTTAGTTAATTCAAGATATGCAATGACAGTGGAGTTGAAAGATGATTTATGAATTAAATTGTATTTTTTTGTCTATCACAGGCTAGCAGCCAACACATAGCAATAACACTCATCTTAAGAGTTTCTACTTCTAATCCATGAAGAGGTACCCCAACTCTGGCAATGTTTAGAAAAATATCACTTCAATGGTTTCAATAAGTGTCCTTATGATAACCAGCCTATGGTACTATTAGGAGGAAGTGACTTTAGAAAAAGTTAGAAGAGAACTAACAGGGAAGACATAGGAAGGAAAGAGTTAATATCTCTACACAGCTACTGGTTTATAAAGAGATAAAACACTCTCATTTTAAAGAGAGATACCACCTCACAAGCCTTGGATCTGTCCTCTGGACTAATGACTATATTGGCTAGGAATTGAGAAAGGAAAAAAGGGGAGGTATCAAAACAAATGAGAACCCAGAATAATAATAGAAGACCACATCAGAATGTACTAGGGGTACAGAGAACTCTGGAGAACCAAGACTTCCCTAAATGGTACCTTTCTCCTTCAATAAATGTCCATTTCTACTTTCTGTGACTCTTCACTTGTATGTTCTCTTCCTTGCAACCCACTTGGAAGAACCCAGACAAGTGGTAACAGTCCATAGCACAAAAACTAGGGTTCATAGACAAATGCTAAGGGTTAATGGAGGATTGGAGTTCAGCAGTAATCAGAGGCTTGCCTCTGAGAAGCATATTCCCAGCATCTTCCTCTCTGTCTTTCTTGATTTCATGAGTCACACATCATAATGTGAATTTACTTTGAGTTTAACATCTTGAATATTGTGTTATAGATATGGAATACATACATATTCTCACACTATTTGATCCATCTTCTGATTTTTATTCACTTATTTATTACTTAAATTTAGTACTTTTAATAATTTTTGAGAATTTCATAGATGCATACAATGGCTCTTTATTGTATTTATCAACACTCATCCCTCTAACTCCTCCCAGATCAACTCTTCCCATCTCTCATGTCCGGCCCAAATATCAAGTCCTCCTTTGTCTTTTTCTCTTTTTTCTTTTGTAAATAACTTCCTGTTTCTAATTTATGTTACTTTTATTCTCATAGTTGTGGGGCCAAATCATATAGTTCACCAAGAGCCTCTCCCTTTATGGAAACATTCTCCTCAGAGCTACCATTTGCCTAAATCTCATTATGAGGGTTAGGGCTCATGACTTTGGCTCTGACAGAATATCACCTGGCTTTGTAATTGCCATAAACTCATTAGACCCAATCACCAGAAGATGTTGTACACCTCTGGTCCTCCCTGAACTTTAGTTTTGGCATCTTTATGCCCCTTTCATGATGGTTCTTGAGATTTGGGTTTGAAGAGATTTGTCAGAGATTTTCCTTTTGTGGCTGAGCATTTCACTCTCATTTCTTTGTACTTTTGCCAGTTGTGGTCCTTCTTTTCAACCTTCACTCTGATGGAAGAACTAAGATAGAGAATCCATGAAGAACTATACATTTTTCAAGTTTTTATACAAAGATATACCTCACGTTGGAGCATGTCAATATCTTACTCCCACCCACTGTGTGTGTGTGTGTGTGTGTGTGTGCATGTATCTGACTTAACTACCTCATTTATTACTGAAACTCCTAAGAAGTGAAAATCCATCAAGAGTAAAAAATATTTTCATTGTTTTTAATGGAATATTTTCAATATTTACAAGTATAATATTATATCCATTGAATCCTGGAAAAATATTTAAGTGATAAAAACTTAAAAATGAATAAGTAAAGATAGATCATTAAACAGGCAGTGACAAAAGTAGTGAAGTCATACGTGGTATGAGCAGTGGAGAGGGCTGTGTCTTCTCAGGATTTAGAAGACAGCATATTCAGGTTGCCAACTTCTAAGAATATATTCACAGAAAAAATGAAAAGAAGGCAGAGTGATACTTATCAACAAGAATGATAACCTGAGTTCAGTTCCCAGGACCAATGTAGTAAAATGAAAAAAATTACGTAAGTTGTTCTCTGATCTACACACACATTATGACTTACAAGTACATTTACACTGCTCTTTTTGAGATACAAAAATGGGGATGGGATCTTGCCATGAAACCTCAGTACACTTCCCCAGAATTCGTGTAAAAGAATTGCTGGCCATTGTGGCACACACTTTTAATCCTAGCACTGAGAATCCAAAGACAGGCAGATACTGCAGGTTCACTGTTCAGCAAGCCTAACCTACTTGATGAATGGCAGACCAATATTCTGCCTCAGATAAAGGTAATGGGATGTAAGAAGCAACACACAAATTTGTCCTCCTTTCTCTTCATACACACGTACACACACACACACACACACACACACACACACACACACGAATGCATGCACATAGACATAAAACATCATACAACCTTTCTTTTTCTTAACTTTTAAAAAGTTCTTAATGTGGAATATACATCCATAAGAAACTTAGGTTGATTGCAGGAGTGCCAGGCTTCAAAACATAAGGAAATGGACTCTGGAGAGATTCAGAAATCCTACATTTTTATCAATGCACATGGTATGAACACATACACACCGCAGTAAATTCATTCATAACAGAATTAATTTAAATGTTTCCACATGGTGTTCTCTGTATTTATTGCTGTATTTCTGCCTGTGACTGTGAAGCCAAAATACCACTTTGTCTTATTTATGTAGTATGCTTGGGACAAAATATCTATACACTGGAGAAAGAACAGTTAAGTGAAAAACAGGGTTATTTCTCAAGAGAAATGTGGAAAACACCATTAACACTAGAGGTATAACAGGAGATAAGTGGCCCTGTGTAGAAACCCGGTTGGGAGTGCAGAGGGCAAGTGATACATCCGAAGGCTGGCCACAGGGAGCAGCTTGCTCTGGGAAGTCCCTCTGACCTGGCAGAGCAGAGGATCCATCCAGAGGCCTCTGGCAGGAGCCTTCCGGTCACCACCTCTGGTTCAGTAGCAGCCTGGGCCACGTGCCCTGTCCCCAAGCAGTGCAGAGGGCCAGCGGTGCATCTGGAGGGCAGCCTCAGGGAGGCAGCTTGCTCTGGTGAGTCCGTCTGACCTGGCAGAACAGAAGATCCATCCAGAGGCCTATGGCAGGAGCCTTCCAGTCACCACCTCTGGATTGGGAGCAGCCTGGCTCATGCACCCAGTCCCCAAGCAGTGCAGAGGCCAGCAGTGCATCCAGATACTGGCTGCAAGGAGGCAGCTTACACTGCTGAGTCCTGCATTGACAACAAAACCAATTATGCCAGTGAGATCTAGATGACAAAAGGCAAATGTAGGAACGTTACTAACAGAAATTAAGGCAATATGGCAGCTGTTGAATCCAATTCTCCATTAACAGCAAGTCCTGGATACACAACCACACCAGAAAAAGAAGATTTGGATTTAAAATCACTGGACATGATGCTGTTACAAGAACACATGAAGGACATAAATAAATCTCTTAAAGAAATTCAGGGAAAAAATGATCAAGAGCTAGAATCCCTTACAAGGAAAACACAAAAATCACTTAAAGAAATTCAGGACAATATGGGTCAAACGATAGTACCCAATAGGAGGAAATGCAAAAATCACTTAAAAAAAAATACAGGACAATTTTGATCAACAGGCAAGAGTCATGAAAGAGGAAACACAAAAATCTCTCAAAGAATTACAGGGAAACACAAGCAAGTAAGTGAAGGAAGTGAGCAAAAACATCCAGGATCTAAAAAAAGAAGTAAAAAACAACTAAGATATCACAAAGGAAGACAACTTTGGAGATAGAAAACCTTGGGAAGAAACCTGGGGCCATAGATGCAAATATCAGCAACAGAATACAAGAGATAGAAGAAAGAATCTCAGCTGCTGAAGATACCATAGAAACCATGGACTCAACAGTCAAAGAAAATGTGAAATGCAAAAAGCTTGTTACCCAAAACATCCAGGAAATCCAGGACACAATGAGAAGGCCAAACCTAAGGATTATAGGCATAGATGAGAGTGAAGATTTACAACTTAAAGGGCCAGCAATATCTTCAATAAAATTATGGAAGAAAACTTCCCTAACCTAAAGAGAGAGATGAACATGAATATACAAGAAGCCTACAGAATTCCAAACAGACTGGACCAGAACAGAAATACATCCTGTCACATAATAATCAAAACCCAATATGTACTAAACAAAGAATATTAAAGGAAGTAAGAAAAAGAGGCAAAGTAATATATAAAGGAAGACCTATCAGAATCACACCAGACTTCTCACCAGAGACTATGAAAGCTAGAAGGTCCTTGGCAGATCTCATGCAGACTCTAAGAGAACACAAATGTCAACCAAACTACTATACACAGTAAAACTCTCAATCACCATAGATGGAGAAACCAAGATATCTATGACAAAATCAAGTTTACCCAATATCTTAACACAAACCCAGCCATACAAAGTATAATTGGAGGAAAACACCAATACAAGGAGGGAAATTTCGCCGTGTAAAATGCAAGATAGTAACCTACTTTCATCAAACCCAAAAGAATATAACCAATAAAATATAAAAGATAGCATCAAAAATGACAGGAAAAATAATCACTATTCCTTAATATTTCTTAACATCAATGGACTCAATTCCCCAATAAAAAGACATAGACAAACGGACATGATGTGTAAACAGGATCCTACATTTTGCTGCATACAGGATACACACCTCAGTGTCAAAGCCTTAGAATAAAAGGCTGGAAGGCAATTTTACAAGCAAATGGTCTCAGAAAACAAGCCGGAATAGCCATTCTAACATCAGATAAAATTGCCTTTGAACCTAAAGTCATCAAAAGAGACACTGAGGGAAAATTCCTGCTGGTCAAAGGAAAACCACACCAAGAAGAACTCTCAATCCTGAAGATCTATGCTCCAAATGCAAAGGCAACCTCATTCATAAAAGAAACTTTACTAAAGCTCAAAGCACACATTGCACCCAACACCTTAATTGTGGGGGAGTTCAACACTGCACTTTCCTCAATGGACTGATCAGGAAAACAGAAACTAAACAGGGACACAGTGAAACTAATTGAAGCTTTAACCAATTAGATTTAATACATGTGTGTGTATATATATATATATGTGTGTGTGTGTGTGTGTGTGTGTGTGTGTGTGTGTATATATATATATATATATATATATATATATATATAGAGAGAGAGAGAGAGAGAGAGAGAGAGAACATTTCACCCAAAAGCAAAAGAACATACCTTTTTCTCAGCACATCCTGGTACCTTCTCTAAAATCGACCATATAATTGGTCACAAGACAGACCTCAACAAATATAACAAGATCGAACTAATTCCATGCCTCCTATCAGATCACTATGGAGTAAAAGTGGTTTTCCATAGCAACAAAAACAACAGAAAGCCCACATACACATGGAAACTGAACAATACTCTACTCAATGATAACTTTGTCAAGGAAGAAATAAAGAGAGAAATCAAAGCCTTTTTAGAATTTAATGAAAGCGGAGACACAATATAACCAAATCTATGGGACACAATGAAAGCATTGCTAAGGGGAAAACTTATAGCCCTGAGGGCCTCCAAAAAGAAAATTGACAGTGCATACACTAGCAGTTCAATGACACACCTGAAAGTCCTGTAGCAAAAAGAAGCAAATTCACCCAGTAGGAGTAGAAGGCAGGAAATCATCAAACTCAGGGCTGAAATCAATCAAGTAGAAACAAAGAGAACCATACAAAGAATCAACAAAACCAGGAGCTGGTTCTTTGAGAAAATCAACAAGATAGAGAAACCCTTAGCCAGACTAACCAAAGGGCACAGAGACGGTATCCAGATTAACAACATTACAAATGAAAAGGGAGATATAACAACAGAAACTGAGGAAATTCAAAAAAATCATTAGATCTTACTAGCAGAGCCTATACTCAACACAACTGGAGAATCTGGAGAATATGGACAGTTTCCTAGACACATACCAAACACCAAAATTAAATCAGGAACAAATAGATCATCTAAACAGTCCTATAACTCCTAAAGAAATAAACGGGGTCATAGAAAGTCTCCCAACCAAAAAAGCCACTGAAAAGATGGCATCAGTGCAGAATTTTATCAGACATTCAAAGAAGATCTAACACCAATACTGTTCAAACTCTTCCACAAAATAGAAACAGAAGGAACACTACCCAACTTGTTCTATGAAGCCACAATTACACTGATACCAAAACCACAAAAAGATCCAACAAAAAAGAGAACTTCAGGCCAATTTCCCTTATGAATATCAATGCAAAAATACTCAATAAAATTCTTGCTAACCAAATCCAAGAACACATAAAAACGATCATCCACCACGATCAAGTGGGCTTTATCCCAGGGATGCAGGGATGGTTCAATATAAGGAAATTCATCAATGCAATCCACTACATAAACAAACTCAAAGAAAACAATCCTATGGTCATTTCATTAGATGCTGAAAAAGCATTTGACAAAATTCAGCATCCTTTCATGCTAAAAGTCTTGGAAAAAACAGGAATTCAAGGTCCATACCTAAACATATATAAAGCAATATATAGCAAACTGGTAGCCAGTATCAAACTAAATGGAGAGAAACTCTAATCTTTTATCTTTAAAGTTTAATCTTTAAACTTTAATCCATCAATCCCACTAAAATCAGGGACTAGACAAGACTTCCCTCTCTCTCCATATCTTTTCAATATAGTACTTGATGTTCTAGCTAGAGCAGTTAGACAACATAAGGAGGTCAAAGGGATACAAATTGCAAAGGAAGAAGTCAAACTATCACTATTTGCAGATGATATGATCGTATACTTAAGTGACCCCAAAAATTCTACTAGAGAACTCCTACAGCTGATAAACAACTTCAGCAAACTGGCTGGCTACAAAATCAATGCAAGCAAATCAATAGCCTTTATATACTCAAAGGATAAGCAGACTGAGAAAGAAATTATGGAAATGACACCCTTCACAATAGCCACAAACAATATAAAGTATCTTGGTGTGATTCTAACCAAACAAGTAAAAGATCTATACGACAAGAACTTCAGTCCTCAGAAGAAGGAAATAGAAGAAGACCTCAGAAAATCGACAAATCTGCCATGCTCATTGATTGGCAGGATTAATATACTTAAAATGGCCATCTTGCCAAAAGCAATATACAGATTTAATGTAATCCCCATCAGAATCCCAACTGAGTTCTTCACAGAGTCAGATAAAGCAATTCTCATATTCATCTGGAATAACAAAAAAAACCCAGGATAGCTAAAACTATTCTCAACAGTAAAATAACTTCTTGGGGAATTAGTATCCCAGATGTCAAGGAATACTACAGAGCAATAGTGTTAAAAACTGCATAATACTGGCACAGGGACAGTCAAGTGGACCGATGGATTAGAATTGAAGACCCATAAATGAATCCCCAAACCTTTGGTCACTTGTTCTTCAACAAAGGAGGGGAAAACATCCAGTAGAAAAAAGATAGCCTTTTCAACATATGGTGCTGGTTCAAATGGAGGTCAGCATGCAGGAGAATGTGGATTGATCCATTATTATCTCCTTATACTAAGCTCAACTCCAAGTGTATCAAGGACCTCCACATAAAACCAGACACACTAAAACTAATAGAAAAGAAACTGGGGAAAACCCTTGAGGACATAGGCACAGGGGGAAAATTCCTGAACAGAACACCAATAGCTTATGCTCTAAGATCAATAATTGAAAAATGGTATCTCAAAATATTACAAAGTTTCTGTAAGGCAAAGAACACTGTCAAAAGGACAAAACAGCAATCAACAAATTGGTAAAAGTTCTTCACCAATCCTACATCTGATAGAAGGCTAATATCCAATATATAAAAAGAACTCAAGAAGTTAGACTGCTGGGAACCAAATAACACTATTAAAAAGTGAGGTACAGAACTAAATGTCTGTACCTGAAGAAATGCAGATGGCTCAGAAGTGCAACATCATTAGCCATTAGGGAAATGCAAATCAAAACAACTCTGAGATTTCACCTCACACCAGTCTGAATGGCTAAGGTTATAAACTTAGGAGACAGCAGGTGTTGGCAAGGATGTGGAGAAGGAGGAACACTCCTCCACTGCTGGTGGGATTGTAAGATGGTACAACCATTATGGAAATCACTCTGGCGGTTCCTAAGAAAAGTGGACATGACACTTCCAGAGGACTCTGCTATACCTCTTCTGGGCATATACCCATAGGATTCCCCAGCATGCAATAAGGACACATGGTCCACTATGTTCATAGCAACCTTATTTATAATAGCCAGAAGGTGGTAAGAAACCATATATCCCTCAATGGAGGAATGGATACAGAAAATGTGGTATATATACACAATGGAGTACTATTCAGCAATTAAAAACAATGAATTCATGATTTTTTTAGGCAAATGGATAGAACTGGAAAATACCATCCTAAGCGAGGTAACACAATCACAAAAGAATACAAATGGAATGCAATCATTGATATGTGGATATTAATTAGCCCTGAAGCTCTGAAAACTGAATATACAATTAGCATATCAAATGATTCCCATGAAGAAGGAAGAAGAGGGCTCTAATCCTGGAGAGGCTTGATCCAGCATTGTAGGAGAGTACTAGGACAGAGAAAAGGGAGGGGGAAGATAGGAGAATGGATGGAGAGAAGAGGACTTATGGGAGATATCGGGGGGTGGGCACTGGGAAAGGGGAAAACTTTTAGAATGTAAACAAAGAGTATAGAAAAGAAAAAACAAAAGGAATCTTGTTTGTTCCAGCCCAGGGAACTGCACATGGGCTGTCACATAACTCTCACTTATGAGCTGAACTGATTTATTTCTATCTCAACTCCATCACTATTTTTTCTGCTTGAAAGTGCTCATAAGTTTTCTGTTTCTTAAAATTACTTGATTGGGTATTGAGCCATAGAGTTTAGTCAATGATGTGCTTGCCTTACATGCTTCAATCATCAGAACATTTTTTTTAAAAACTGTACTGGTTCAGGAACTTATTCACTGGACACAATTGCTATCGTACAAGCATGAGAGCAGGAATTTAGGGCTCTAGCAGCAATTTAGAAGCTGTACACAAAAGCAAGAGTTTGTAAATCTAGTGCTCAAGCTATGAGCTATGAGATGGGAGGTGGAAACAAAAGAATCTCAGAAAATCATTAAGTTTTTTTAGAATGTATTATGCTGTATTTGACCAAAGGAACCTTATCTCAAAAAAAAAAAAAATTAGAATGTTATTAAAGGTTATACCCTGACCCTGACTCTACATGCTCAACATTTCATGCCAATACATCACACATACATAAACAGAGGCAGAGAGAGAGAGAGAGAGAGAGAGAGAGAGAGAGAGAGAGAGAGAGAGAGAGAGAGAGAGAGAGAGATCTGGGATTGTTGAGGATCTCAGTCATGTGAGAGAGAGTCAAGTTTTTGTGAAGTTCACTGTTCAACCAGGCAACCAGGCTTGATTCCAGGGTGATTTCCAGGCCACTGAGAAACTATGCCATAAAAAATACAAAGTGCATCTAAGTCTCAACACCAAAAGCTTTCCTCTGGTCTACACACACACACACACACACACACACACACACACACACACCACAATACACCTGTGTATGTACATTTAGATTTTTTTTCAAACAATAATGTCTCTCAGTTGACATAATGAATTCAGACGACTAAAAGTCTTTGTAAAAGTTTAGTGATTTTTCATCAAAGTCCCATGCTTCCAAAAATAAGATTCAGACTCAAAATATATTTACAAACACCTGCACCAAATAGTTAGGCTCTTATCTGACTAGATCACATCTTAAGATAGCCCACACATTATATTCTACATTCTGCCACATGACTCAGGTACCTGTGCTCAGGTACCATTTGTCTCCCGTGGCACATCTTCATGGGCAAATCTCCCACCTGGCACTATCCAAGAACCTTTTCTAATTCCCTGATGTCCTACCTCCCATTTCCTACCTAAACCATCATTTTTATTACTGACAGATGTAATATTTATAAAGAAACAAGATACAACCTCCAAGGCAATGGATCCTAAAGTGTGTACTTTGGCTGGGAGCTACAAGCTCTGAGACAATGTTAAAAACCCAGGCTTGGTGGACTCTCTCTAGGTCTGTTGATACAAAAGTCCTATCAGGTCCTTCAGGGAAAGATTACACATTGTCCATGATCTCTTATTCTAAGGTATCAACAGTCAAGGACTATACTGAAAAAAAAAAAAAAGATAACCAGACAGCACTATGTGGCAAGCAATATCCTCACTCTGTAGTAGAGTCTAGATAGTAGGGAAAATAGGGCAATTTTATTTTACAATACTTCAGAACTGAGAAAATAAATGACGTAATCATTTGGCATAATGTGTTTATATCCCTGGTTAAAATTCCCCATTGCCCTTACTCCTCATTGCCTAAGTAGTTCAGGAAGATACAACTACCACAGGATATAGTATTGCTCCCTTTGCCTAAATTCCTAATCCTGTTCATTCCGCATGAAGAGCCTTATCTAATTTGTTTCCAGGCACTTGAGATTCCTTTCTAGATTTATGGGCTTAGTCACACTGTAACTTTTACCCCCAAGATAAATTAAAGTGCCAGGGCAAGCAGGCAACAGTTGCTTGCTGACGAAGACAGGACCTTGAATTTCCTGTTTGGATGGGATTCCTAGATTACCTCTAAGTCTAACTAGTGTGCCTCCCACTGAAAACAGACCTTAATGATTTACTTCTTATGGCTAATAATCTTTCCCTAACTTTTCTCAGGAAAGAGAAAACATAAAAGCCTGAAGTACTATTGTATTAAGCCAAACTCACCCAATCTTCCCCATTGTATTCACAGTTCATTAAACCAGGGCATAAACAAGGTTATCTTCATCTCGGGATTTTAATAGTGCAACACAATGTCGAATCAAATCATAAGAAGCACAGTTAGTATCAGTTACGATCCCTTGATCGCAGTTAAATTCTAGATGGATGTGTAAGCTTCCCTCTAATCCTAACCACACTGAAGGTGGAGACAGGAGATCCCTCAAGCAAGTTTCTAGTCACTCTAGTGAAACTGTCATACTCTCAATTCATTATAATAGGTGGAAGAAACTGGGAAAGAGATGGGGCTGCACACATATACTCTTTATATTCATCCCATGCATGCACACATAAATGCATACATGCATGCATACCACACACACACATGTCAAAAAATAATTTTAAAATACTGAGAATATGAGTTTATCACTGTGCTCACTGATGACCTATCTATGAACTTGTCATAGACAACTCACCACTGAATACATATTCTACAATGAAATCTCACTGGCATTAAATAAAACATAAGGCTCTTCTGCAATAATTTGTCATTGTATAGCTAAAAGATAAATTCAAAAGGCTCCTGAAATCAAAACCCTGGTACCATCTGTCTCTCAAAGAAGAAAACTCATAATTGCTTGTAATCTTCATTTGCTATTTTCTGAAGTGTTTAACAGCTGGTAGGGGGTGGTAGACAGAAGGGCAGGAGGAAACATTGTTAGTTAATAAAAGTCACTCTCCTGTCTTGTTTTAAAATGTTATCAGTACTTAAAATTCCAACATTATGTCTCATATTTGAATGCCTAATCTGTAACAGATTTTATCTAAATAAAGCTCCTAAGTTTATCTCCAGAGAACTTAGCTGCCTTCCCCTGAATGACTTGCTGAAGACTTGACAAGGGCAGAATCACTGGTTGGGAACTGTCACCTGTTATATAAAAGCAAATGATACATGCTTACATATTAATATAAAGTTGAGGTTTTCAAGCATAAATGTCAAAATAGCAAGCTACAACCCTTAATACATCTGTTTCTGGAGACACAGCACAATGAAGATATGTACACTTTAGAGTTGGTATATCTTTAGGAAGAAGCTCTCAGTGGGTTTGTTTGCAGGTGCACACAGGACATAATTCAACTTTATTAGTATGTATCTGACCATGGCTACCACTATTTCTCAGACATGGGTTTTTGAATGCAGATTTCAGATCACTTGTTATACCCTCAATCAGGTGGTGCCTTAGCTATTCCTTAGCTGGTTTTGATACAAAGTAGTTCTGCTTCCCTAACTTCCCACTTCTACCTTGTACTCGAAAATGAGGCAAACTTCTATCTATGCAGCTCTCTAAAGCCATACTTGAAGGGAGTGCCTTCCTACAAATCTGAAAGGCAGGCTTGGTGGGCAAAATGCTTGCTATACAAACATCAGGATCTCAGTTGATTCCCCCTAGAGCCCATGTTCTAAAGCTCTAGGCACAGTTGAAGAAACTTGTAATGCTGCAACTCAGGAGGCAGAGACAGGAAGCTATCTAGGCCACACACAGACAGAGAGACCCTATCTCAGATTTAACAAGTGAAGAAAGACTTTCAAAGACAACTGACATCAACCCTTAGCCTCCAAACACCCATAAACATGTGTATATGCATACCTGTAGAACACACACACACACACACACACACACACACACACACACACACACCATGCACAATTTGTCAGAAATGATTGAATATACCACCTAGGATGAGAAGTAGACTGATTATATCCTAGAAGTGCTCATCTTCTATGTTAAAGTTTGATTCCACCGTGATGGCATAGGATGCTAAATGACTACCATTAAAGTCTCTGCGTACAGTAAGAATTTTTCCTTTGCAGAGAACAGTGAACATCTGTGGCCTGGTTCAGAAATCCTAGTATTCATTTAGACCAGATGCTCCTACTGCATCTAGAATAGAGTTTCAATACCTAATCTCCTATGTCATAATGCTCAACTACAATCCACGGTACTGTCCATAGAGGTAGCAATTTCATCATCTGCTCATATTTCATCTCAGCAAAAGTCACTGGAAGATGCCCTTTGCCTTTGATGCTCTGTAAAATCCTCACCTTTGGGTCTTCAGGCCCATTCACCTGTTGTCAGGAGCCATTCTCACTTAGATCTCCAAACCTCCTCCCTCCAGCCCTCTCACATGCTCAAGCCTGCCTTTAGAAGAAGAAATATTAGCTTTCAGGTTTGCAAATATCAAGTTTGTCAACATATATAGAGCTTATGTTGTTTAGAAAAAACAGAGCTCATCTGCAGTTAGGTTATTATAAAAATCTCTTTCCACTTCACCTCCTTGTGATCATTTTAGATTGCCAGCTTCCTTGAAGCCCAAGCCAGCTTTGTCATGAGATTCTGAGAGAAAATTCTGAGCAACTACTTCCTAGAGACAATGTTTAGAGACAGTGCTTGCCCCCTGAGAGACCGTTCCTCAGAGACAATATTTTCCCCCTTATACCCCCTTCCTACATTCTGCTTGCTCTCCTTTATATTGTGGTGTGTAAAACAATAAAGTTTGACAGCTTTATCAGAATCAGACTTGCTGTTCCTTCTTGTGTCTCTTGTCTCTCATGCTCTCCTAGGTGGTCCAGGGACTATGTTGACTGTCCTGGGGGGGAGGAGACAACCTGTCATCAACATGGAAGTTATGAGATCACAGCCCAGTTGCCACTAAATATGTGATCATGCTCTCTATCCCTTTCCAGCCTCCCAGAGATTTTTGGTCAACTAGCCTAAGTTTATTCTCTCTGCTGTCTTAGGTACACACCCATCTACTCATGCAGACCTCGTTTCCTACCCAGAACTCATTTTGTTCTCTGTACTTGCAGCTATATAGTTGAACCCAGGCTTCCTGTACTACAGTGGTCCCTTCAGGGCTAGTCCTGAGTAAAGCACCCCCTCCATCTCTCTCTCTCCCTCTCTCCTTCTCTCTCTCTCTCTCTCTCTCTCTCTCTCTCTCTCTCTGTGTGTGTGTGTGTGTGTGTGTGTATGTGTGTGTGTCTCTGTGTCTGTGTATGTTGCATGTGCTTTTAAGGGTCTACAAATGAAGACATATATATTTGCATGTGGAGGCCAGAGACATACTCTGTTGTCATTCTATTCATGGCAACTAAATTATTTTTTTAAATTATTATGAAAATATAATTTTCATACAATATTTTCTAAACATGATTTCCTTTTTTTTATTTTCTCTCAGATTCTATCACCTATCTTCTCTCATTCTTTACCTTCTTAAAAAATGGAAAAACTAGCAACAAAAAAGGAAAACAAACAAAGAACATACACACAGAGAAGAAAAAAATCCATAGAAACACAAGACTAGAATCAATAATATAAAATCAAACATCAGTAATTTTTTTAAAGTAACATGAAGAAAAAAATCTTTATTATTTCCTTTGAGTTCATACATTTTGTTTTGAAGATGTGTTGCTGAATACAGGACCTCCCCTTTATCATGGGTTGTATACCCAGATAGATTCCTTTGGAGGAATTAAGTTTTCCTTTGACAATTTGACAATTGGAGTTAGTTTCTCGATTCAGGGTGGAAAATCTTGTCTACTTCCCCAACACAATGGTTGAACCTTCTCTGGTTTGGATCTGTGCAGGTATTATGCAAGCTGCCTCAGTCTGTGTCAATTCACGTGTATGTTGATAATTTTGTATCTGAAAGACAGAGACATGAGATCCTTTGGCTATTATAACCTTTCCATTTCCTGTTTCACATTGTTCCCTGAGCGCTGAGGTGAGAGGATTCACAAAGGCATCCAATTTAGGTCATTCCATTTAGTCTCTCTTTGCATACTGACCAGTTAGGGTTCTCCATATTAGTTCACATACATTGTAGGCCATAGCTTGTCTGATAGTGGCTGAGTGAGACACTGATCTACAGGCATAGAAGAATGTCATTAGGGATCATTTTACTGTCATGTGCTTTAGCAGAATACTAATATTTGGTTTTACCTTGGGTCTACTGACTGTCTATTCTAAGGTTTCTTGTTACCTAAGAAGTGTCAGGCATTGGTTTTATCTTATGGTGTGGGTCTTACACCCAATCAGACAGTAGTTGGATGCTCCCACACTTGTATCATTATTGTTCTTCCATGTAATTCAGGTAGGTCTTCATGTTAGATCAAAGGTTTGTAACTGGGTTGATGAGCAATCACCTTCCTTTGAGGCAGAATCTCTCATTGACCCTGGAATTAAACAAGTCAACAAGGTGGATATTTAGCCAGCCCCAGATCACACCCTGCCTCTGCCTCCACATCAGTGGGATGACAAGTGTATGTCACCATACCCAACTTTCTTACTTGAGTTCTACGTAATTAATTCAGGTCTGCATGTTTTCAAGGCAAGTGTTTTACAAATAGCTTTCACTTCAGTCCTGTTTGTATTTTAACAAATGTTAATGTCATTTTCCTAGTGGTGCTCCATCCTCCTTGACATTTTGTCCAACTTCACACAATAAGGAGGCAAATCCTAATTGTTTCATGGGGAATTTACCTTATGGGTTTTCAGTTTAGCCAACCATGGCTTTTCCTCTATTGCTGTGACTTCTTTGCTGCAATAATGTAATATCACACCCAGCTCTAGCCAGTACATGACATTTGATGAGAAGCATTTGGCAGCTTATGAGATGCAACATGGGACCGGAGTCCCACTGATGTCTAAGTGGTTAACAGCAGTGACTGCTCTCTTAGAGGACCAGGGTTAATTTGCAGCTCATAACCATTTATTGACTCCAGATTCGCTGGATACAGCACATTTTAATGGCTTCAACATGTAATACATGAACATGAAATATGGAGAGACAGACAGACAGACAGACAGACAAACTACCCCTACAAGTAAACGATTGTCCAGAAGAGATGTATATTGAATTACAGTTAACACACATGAGAGAGACAAGAAGAGAAAGCAGCTTCTACCAATGTTACCTTCCAGAGCATCTTCTCTTCCAGGACAAGTGAAGTCCTTATTATACTGGTAATTTTTCTACACACTGCGGAGTGGATTCTAGTGAGTCCAATACATTCATGGTATATTGAGTAACTCCACATAAAAATGAATATATTAGTTTATCAATATATATATATATATATATATATGTATATATATATATATATACACACAAACACATACATACATACAAACATACATACATACATACATACATACATACATACATACACATAAGTGGAATGGGGTAAGAGATGACAGTAATGTAATAGTAAAAGACATATCACATATTCCTTCTCTTAAGTTCTGTCACATGTGTACTACTTTGGCTCACAAATCTTCTGAATTTCATTTCCTACCTGCTTTTGTATCTTCCTTCTTTGAAAACTGAGGGAAAAGTTAACAAAAGAAATGCGAAAGTACAGAATAATGAGACTTCTGTGTTTTATTAAAACTTTATTCCTAATACTGATATTTTGGTATTTTTATCATCATCATCATCATCATCATCATCATCATCATCATCATTGTGTTTATGTATGTAGATGTGCATGTGGCTTTAGGTGCCTTCAGAGGCCAAAAATGGCATCAGATCACCTGATCAAAACAGTTTGGAGCTACAGAAAGCTATGAATCAATCAAATCTAGGAACTCTGCAGAAGCAGTATTCTTTTCCCCTGAACCATCTATCTATTCCTGAGAGATCTATGCTAGCTTGTTTTTTGTTGTTGGTTTTATTTCTACTTGAGATAAATTGGTATATTTATCCCTGGCTGCCAAGTATATTTGATATCTATAGAGTTAATTCTATCTAAGCAGATCCTTTACCCTATAACTCCCCTTCATGATGTCAGCCTTTCAGACTTCTTGCATGTATACAAAAAGTTCTTGATTACAATTTCCATTTCAGTCCCAAGAAGATGGAAAATCCAAATCCAACCTGTGGAATAATCACATAATTCTTTCATGCTATGCTAAAGGTGATGAAAAGTGTGTCAGTCTAGACATACAGAAAGACTTTAGAGAAAAATGGGTTAGGAGACAAGAGTCAGGAAACATTTATTAAGACCAGGTGAATCCTGGTCTTAGGCAAATATCTGTAGTCACAGCTATTTGGGAAACTGAGGAAAAATGTGACTGAAGTCTAGAAAGTCAAGTTCAGACTAGATAATAGAATAAAAAGACATCACTTTAAAATAAAGAATGATTAAATAAAAGCATTTAAACCTGTGTTAGCCATGTAATATCTGGAAGTTATTATTCAGATTTGAGAATAATGTATAACCACAGACATAGGCAATATGTACAAGCAAAAGCATGATTGTGTTACAGTAAAGTTTTATTTAAGAACAAACATGTATTGAAGTATATATATGCAAGTGTTTTCATCAATTTTTATTAAGGAAGATAATCCTCTTGCAATATTTAAAAATATCCATAATATGTACATATGTGCTTTTCAAAGGTCATTAAGACTACAAAAATGTATACTATCATATCATCTGCAAATACTGATAATTTGATTTCTTCCTTTCCAATTTGTATCCATTTGACATCCTTATGTTGTCTAATTGCTCTAGCTAGATCTTCAAGTACTATATTGAAAAGATATGGAGAGAGAGGACAGCCTTGTCAAGTCCCTGATTTTAGTGGGATTGCTATAAGTTTCTCTCCGTTTAGTTTGATGTTGGCTACTGGTTTGCTGTATATTGCTTTACTGATGTATAGGTATGGGCCTTGAATTCCTGTTCTTTCCAAGACTTTTAGCATGAAAGGAAGCTGAATTGTGTCCAACATATTTTTAGCATCTAATGAAATGATCATATGCTTTTTTCTTTGAGTTTGTTTGTGTAGTGGATTGAATTGATGGGTTTCTTTATATTGAACCATCCCTGGATCCCTGGGATGAAGCCTACTTGATCATGGTGGATGATCGTTTTGATGTGTTCTTGGATTCGGTTGGCAAAAATTTTATTTAGTATTTTTGCATAGATATTCATAAGGAAAATTGGTCTGAAGTTCTCTTTCTTTGTTGGATCTTTGTGTGATTTAGGTATCAGCGTAATTGTAGCTTCATAGAATGAGTTGGGTAGTGTTCCTTCTTTTTCTATTTTGTGGAACAGTTTGAAGAGCATTAGTGTTAGATCTTCTTTGAAGGTCTGATAAAATTCTGCACTGAAGCCATCTAGTCCCATGCTTTTTTTGGTTGGGAGACTTTCTATGAACCCTTTTATTTCCTTAAGGATTATGGTGCTGTTTAGATGTTCTATTTGATCCTGATTTAATTTTGGTGTTTGGTATGTTCCTAGGAAACTCTCCATTTCCTCCAGATTCTCCAGTTGTGTTGAGTATAGGCTTTTGTAGTAGGATCTGATGATTTTTTGAATTTCCTCAGTTTCTGTTAATATATCTCCTTTTTCATTTCTAATTTTGTTAATCTGGATACTGTCTCTGTGCCCTTTGGTTAGTCTGGCTAATGGTTTACCTATCTTGTTCATTTTCTCAAAGAACCAGCTCCGGGTTATGTTGATTCTTTCTATGGTTCTTTTTGAATCTACTTGATTGACTTCAACTCTGAGTTTGATGATTTCCTGCCTTCTACCCCTCTTGGGTGAATTAGCTTCTTTTTGTTTCAGGGCTTTCAGGTGTGTCCTTAAGCTGCTAGTGTATATTCTCTCCATTTTCTTTTTGGAGGCAGTCAGGTTATACTTAAATGATTCAAAAACTCCACGAGAGAACTCCTACAGCTGATAAACAACTTCAGCAAAGTGGCTGGTTATAAAATCAACTCAAGCAAATCTGTTGCCTTCCTATACTCAAAGGATAAGCAGGCTGAGAAAATAATTAGAGATATGATACCAATCACAATAGCCATAAACAATATAAAGTATCTTAGTGTGACTCTAACCAAACAACTGAAAGATGTATACAACAAAAATGTCAGGTTTCAGAAGAAGGAAATCAAAGAAACCTCAGAAAATGGAAAAACCGTCCATGCTCATCGATTGGTAGGATTAACATAGCTAAAATGGCCATCTCGACAAATGCAATATAGAGATTCAATGCAATCCCTATCAAAACACTAACTAAGTTCTTCAGAGAGTTAGAAAAAGCAATTCTCAAATTCATCTGGAATAACAAAAAACCCAGGATAGCTAAAACTATTCTCAACAATAAAAGAACTTCTGGGGGAATCAGTATCCCAGACCTCAAGCAATACTACAAAGCAATAGTGTTAAAAATTGCATGGTATTGGCACAGTGACACGCAAGTGGACCAATGGAACAGAATTGAAGATCCAGAAATGAATCCACACACCTATGGTCACTTGATCTTTGACAAAGGAGAGGAAAATATCCAGTGGAAAAAAGAGAGCCTTTTGAATAAATGGTGCTGGTTCAACTGGAGGTCAGCATTCAGAAGAATGTCAAACAATCCATTCTTATCTCCTTGTACTAAGCTCAACTCCAAGTGGATCAAGGACCTCCACATAAAACCAGACACCCTGAACTAATAGAAAAGAAACTGGTGAAACCCTTGAGGACATGGGTACAGGGGAAAAGTTTCTGAATAGAACACCAATATCATATGCTCTAAGATCAATAATTGACGAATGGGACCTCATAAAACCACAAACTTTCTGTAATGCAAAGAACTCCGTCAAAAGGGCAAACCAGCAACCAACAAATGGGAAAAATCTTCATCAACCCTACATCCAATTGAGGGCTAATATCCAATGTACACAAAGAACTCAAAAACTTAGACCCCAGGGAACCAAATAACACTATTAAAAAGTGAGGTACAGATCTAAAAAAAGAATTTTCAAGTGAAAAATTCAGATGGCTGAGAAGCACTTTAAGAAATACTAAACATCATTAGTCATTAGGGAAATGCCAATCAAAACAACCCTGAGATTTCACCTCACACCAGTCAGAATGGCTAAGGTTAAAAACTCAGGAGACAGCAGGTATTGACAAGGATGTGGAGAAAGAGGAACACTTCTCCACTACTGGTTGGATTATGAGATCGGACAACAACTATGGAAATCATTCTGGCAGATCCTAAGAAAACTGGACATGACACTTCCGGAGAACCCCTGCTATATTTCTCCTGGGCATATACCCAAAGGAATTCCCAGCATGCAGTAAGTACACATGATCCACTATGGTCAGAGCAGCCTTATTTATAATAGCCAGAAGCTGAAAAGAGCTCACATGTCCCTCAGTGGAGGAAAGGATACAGAAAATGTGGTATATTTACACATTGCGTACTACTCAGCAATTAAAAACAATGAATTCATGAATTTTTAGGCAAATGGTTGGAACTGGAAAATATCACCATAAGTGAGAAAATTCAATCACAAATGAATATACATGGAATGTAATCTCTGATAAGTGGATATTAATTAAGACAGAAGCTCTGAATACCCAATGCACAATTAACATAACAAATGACTCACATGAAGAAGTAAGGAGAGGGTCCTGATCTTGGAAAGGCTTGATCTAGCATTGTAGGGTAGTACCAGGACAGAGAAAAAGGAGGGAGGTGATTGGAGAATGGGGGAGAATGGGTAGAAAGAAGAAGGCTTATAAGACATATGGGGAGGAGGGCATTTGGAATATTAAACAAAGAATATAGAAAATATTAATAATATATATATATATATATATATATATATATAGACTACAAAAATGAATAATTTTGCCACTTTCATTGGCAAACAATTGGCAGCTGTTTTGCTTTTTCAGCCTTCGATTAGATAACATTATTCTTCTAAGAACAGCATTAAGTAAGAATTCCCCACCATATCACAAATGAACAATTTGAAGAGAAACACATCCTACAGCATCACAAAAGCTGATCCCTCTCAGATACCAAGTATAGTGACACCTCTGCCAAACTAATAACTTGATAACTGGTTTTCTCCAAGACTACAAACAAGAACAATTTTTTAAGCATATGAATTTTTTAGCAGAGGGATTAAAAACCAAATTTCTCCAAGAAGGCTTGTCTTTAAACATTTGTTCAGCAGTTTCTACAAATATAAAAGTTGTGTGGCCATATTCGCTTCCTGCCAGAGCAGAAGAGCCTCACTAGGTACTGTATCACCCCAAGATTTATATCCCTGGGGTTGCAAACTGCCAGGGGTCTGCCTGCACTTGGGAAATGAGAATGTAGGCGGTTCATCTGCCAGACCTCCGGGCACGGGGCCTGTGTCCTGCTTGAAGACCAGCAGAGGGAGAGAATCCCCGCAGCCGTATTTCCTGCCTGCCAGGGCAGAAGAGCATCACTAGGTACTGTATCACCCTGAGTTCTAGATCTCTGGGAGTGCAAACCACCAGGGTCTGTCTGCACTAAGGAACTGAGCACATAGGCAGTTCATCTGCCAGACATCTAGGCATGGTGCATGTGTCCTGCCTAGAGAGCAGTAGAAGGAGAGAATCCCCGTGGCCATATTCGCTGCCTGCAGGAGCAGAAGACCATCACTAAGTACTGTATCACCCTGATCTTTAGATCTCTGTGGGTGCAAACTGCCAGGGGTCTGCCTGCACCCAAGAAATGAGCACATAGGCAGTTCGTCTTCCAGTATGGTGGTTGTGGGGCCTGTATCCTGCCTGGAGATCGGCAGAAAAAGAGAATCCCAGCAGCCATATTCGCTGCCTGCTGGGGCAGAAAAACATTACTA
Organism: Apodemus sylvaticus; assembly: GCF_947179515.1. Lineage (NCBI taxonomy): Eukaryota > Metazoa > Chordata > Mammalia > Rodentia > Muridae > Apodemus > Apodemus sylvaticus. Next base: position 3,790,302 of record NC_067483.1, on the reverse strand, counting down.
GGTACTGTATGACCCCGAGTTTAAGATCTCTGGGGATGCAAACTTCCAGAGGTCTGCCTGCACCCAGGACCTGAGCACACAGGTGGTTCATTCCCCATCTGGTAGGTCATCCCGCCTGTAACCTGCGTGGAGAACAGCAGAGGGATCAATTCCCTGTGGCCATCTTTGTGGCCTGCCAGGGCAGAAAAACATCAATAGATACTGTATTATCCTGAACTTAAGATATCTAGGGGTGAAAATCTCCAGTGGTCTGCCTGCACTCAGGACCTGAGAACATAGGTGGTTTATCTGCAAGCCAGTTTGTCGTGGAGCCTGTATCCTATGTGAGAATCAACAGAGGGAGTGGCCCCCCCCCCACCATCTTTGCTCCATAACAGAGCAGTCTGATAACACCTGGTTCACCTGGACAACCCAAGTATAACATTTTTTTGATGCAAGACTGAGCAGGGATCCAAAGGCACAAAAAAAGAAGGCAGGATATCAGTAATCTGTGGCAGAGGAAAACCAGTCATCCAGTTTTGTGGAAATAAAACCAATCATAAAGGTCCAGAATAGGTTGAAGCACCAGCCAGTGACAATAAGACCTTCTAACACTGTGACAACTAGATGGCTAAAGGCAAGCGTAGGACCATTACCAACAGAAACCAAGGCATTATGGCAGCATCTGAACCCAGTTCTCCAACAATAGCAAGTCCTGGATACCCCAACACACCAGTAAAACAAGAGTTGGATTTAAAAGCACAGGTAAAGATGCTATTAGAGTAACACATGAAGGACATAAATAAATCTCTTAAGGAAATACAGGAGAAAATGATTAAGAGCTAGAAGTTCTTACAAGGGAAACACAAAAATCACTTAAAGAAATTCAGGACAATATGGGTCAGAAGTTTGTAGCCAATAAAGAGGAAATGCAAAACTCACTTAAAAAATATAGGAGAACTTTGATCAACAGGCAGAAGTCATGAAAGAGGAAAAACAAAAATCTCTCAAAGATTTAGAGGAAAACACAAACAAGCTAAAGATGGAACTGAGCAAAAACTTCCAGGATCTCAAAACAGAAGTAGAAACAACAAAGAAAGCACAAAGGAGACAATGTTGGAGATAGAAGACCTTGGGAAGACATCAGGGACCATAGATGCAAATATCAACAACAGAATACAAGAGATAGAAGAAAGAATCTCAGCTGCAGAAGATACCATAGAAACCATGGACACAACAGTCAAATAAAATGCAAAAGGCAAAAAGGTTGTAACCTAAAACATCCAGGAAATCCAGGACATAATGGGAAAGCCGAATCTAAGGATTATAGTCATTGATGACAGTGAAGATTTACAACTTAAAGGGCCAGCAAATATCTTCAACAAAATCATGGAAGAAAACTTCCCTAACCTAAAGAGAGAGATGCCCATGAATATACAAGAAGCCTACAGAACTTCAAACAGACTGGAACAGAATAGAACTACCTCCCATCACATAGTAATCAAAACCCCAAATGTACTAAACAAAGAGAGAATACTTAGGGCAGTAAGAGAAAAAGGGCAAGTAACATATAAAGGAAAACCTATCAGAATTACACCAGACTTCTCATCAGAGACCATGAAAGCTAGAAGACCCTGGGCAAAGCTCATGCAGACTCTAAGAGAACACAAAGCCAGCTAAGACTACTATACCAAGTGAAACTCTCAATCACTGTAGATGGAGAAGCCAAGATATTCCATGACAAAAACAAATTTACACAATATATTTCCACAAACCCAGCCGTACAAAGGATAATAGGGGGAAACACCATTACAACGAGGGAAACTATACCTTGGAAAAAGCAGGATATTAAGCTTCTTTAATCAAACCCAAAAGAAGATAGCCACACAAGTATAAATTTACATCAGAAATGCTAGGAAGCAATAACTACTACTCCTTAATATCTCTTCATATCAATGAACTTAATTCCCCCAATAAAAAGACATAGACTAACAGACTGGTTATGTAAACAGGTCCCTACATTTTGCTGCATACAGGAAACACACCTCAGTGTCAAAGACAAAAACTTCCTTAGAGTAAAAGGCTGGAAGACAATTCTACAAGCAAATCTCAGGAAACAAGCCAGAGTTGCCATTCTAATATCAGATAAAATTGACTTTCTACCTAATGTCATCAGAAGAGACATGGAAGATCGCTTCTTGCTGGTCAAAGGAAAATCCAACAAGAAAACCTCTCAATCCTGAACATCTATGCTCCAAATACAAGGGTGCCCTCATTCATAAAATAAACTTTACTAAAGCTCAAAGCACATATTGCAACTAACACCTTAATTGTGGGTGACTTCAACTCTGCACTTTCCTCAATGGACTGATCAGGAGAACAGAAACTAAACAGGGGGACAGTGAAACTAATTGAAGCTTTGGACCAATTGGATTTAACAGATATATATATATATATATATATATATATATATATATATATATATATATATATATATATATACATATAGAACTTTTCATCACAAAGCAAAAGAATATACCTTTTTCTCAGCACCTAATGGTACCTTCTCCAAAATTGACCATATAGTTGGTCACAAGACAGACCTCAACAAATATAAGAAGACTGAAATAATCCCATGCCTCCTATCAGATCACTATGGAGCAAAAGTGGTATTTAATAACAAGAAAAACAACAGAAAGCCAACATACACATGAAAACTAAACAATACTCTACTGAATGATTCCTTGGTCAAAGAAGAAATAAAGAAAGAAATCGAAGATTTTTTTTTTAGAATTTAATGAAAATGAAGGCACAACATACCCAAATCTATGGGACACAAGGAAAGCAGTCCTAAGAGGAAAATTCATAGCTTTGAGTGCCTCCAAAGAGAAATTCGAGAGAGCATACTCTAGAAGATTAAGGGAACAACTGAAAGCCCTGGAACAAAAAAGAAGCTAATTCACCCAGAAAGAGGAGAAGACAGGAAACCATCAAACTCAGGGCTGAAATCCATCAAGTAAAAACCAAGAGAACCATACAAATAATCAACAAAACCAGGAGCTGGTTCTTTGAAAAAGTCAACAAAATACATAAACCCTTAGCCAGACTAACCAAAGGGCACAGAGAAAGTATCCAAATTAACAAAATTAGAAATGAAAAGGGAGATATTACAACAAAAAACCAAGGAAATTCAAAATATCATTATATCCTACTACAAAAGCCTGTACTCAGTACAACAGGAGTATCTGAAGGAAATGGACAATTTCTTAGACAGATACCAAATACCAAAATTAAACCACAATCAAATAGATCATCTAAACTGACACATTACCCCTAAAGAAATAGAAGGGGTCATAGATAGCCTTCCGACCAAAAAAAGCACAGGACCAGATGGTTTCAGTGCAGAATTCTATCAGACCTTCAAAGAAGACTTAACCCCAATACGCATCAAACTATTCCACCCAATAGAAACAGAAGGAACACTACCCAACTCCTTCTATGAAGCCACAATAATGCTGATACCAAAACCACACAAAGGTCCAACCAAGAAAGAGAATTTCAGGTCAATTTTCCTTATGAATATCGATGTAAAAATACTCAATAAAATTCTTGCCCATTGAATCCAAGAACACATCAAAACGATCATCCACCATGATCAAGTAGGCTTCATCCCAGAGATGAAGAAATGGTTCAGTATAAGGAAATCCACCAATACAATCCACTACATAAACAAGCTCAAAGAAAAAAACCACATCATCATTTCATTAGATGGTCAAAAAGCATTTGACAAAATTCAGCATCCTTTCATCCTAAAAGTCTTGGAAAGGACAGGATTTCAAGTCCCATATCTCAACAGAGTAAAAGCAATATACAGCAAACCGATAGCCAACATCACACTAAATGGAGAGAAACGTGAAGCAATCACACTAAAATCAGGGACTAGACAAGGCTGCCACCTCTTTCCATATCTTTTCAATATAGTTCTTGAAATCATAGCTAGAGCAATTAGACAACATAAGGAGGTCAAAGGGATACAAATTGGAAAGGAAGATGTCAAACTATCACTATTTGCAGATGATACGATAGTATACTTAAGTGACCAAATAAACTCTACTAGAGAATTCCTACAGCTGATAAACAACTTCAGCAAAGTGGCTGGCTACAACATCAATGCAAGCAAATCAATAGCCTTTATATACTCAAAGGATAATCAGACTGAGAAAGAAATTAGGGAAATGACACCCTTCACAATAGCCACACACAGCATAAAGTATCTTTGGGTGACTCTAACCAAGCAAGTGAAAGACCTATATGACAAGAACTTCAGATCTCTGAAGAAAAAAATTGAAGAAGGTCTCAGAAAATGGAAAAATCTTCCATGCTCATGGATTGGCAGGATTAATAAAGTTAAAATGGCCATCTTGCCAAAGGCAATCTACAAATTCAATGCAATCCCCATCAAAATATCAACCCAGTTCTTCATAGAGCTAGAAAGAGCAATGCTCAAATTCATCTGAAACAACAACAACAACAAAAAAAAAAAAAAAAAAAAAACCCGGTAAGCTAAAACTATCCTCAACAGTAAAAGAACTCCAGGGGGATTCAGTATCCCAGAACTAAAACTTTACTACAGAGCAATAGTGATAAAAACTGCATGGTATTGGTACAATGTCAGGCAAGCAGATCAATGGAATAGGATTTAAAACCCAGAAATGAACCCACACACCTATGAACACTTGATCTTCAACAAAGGAGCTGAAAGTATCCAATGGAAAAAAGATAGTCTTTTCAACAAATGGTGCTGGTTCAATTGGAGGTCAGCATGCAGAATAATGTGTATCAAGCCATTCTTATCTCCTTGTACTAAGATCAGCTCCAAATGGATCCATGACCTCCACGTAAAACATGACACACTGAAACTAATAGAAAAGAAACTGGGGAAGACCCTTGAGGACATGGGCACAAGGGAAAAATTCCTGAATAGAAAACAAATAGCTTATGCTCTAAGATCAAGAATTGACAAATGGGACCTCATAAAACTACAAAGTTTCTGTAAGGCAAAGGACACTGTCAAAAGGACAAAACATCACCCAACAGATTGGTAAAGGATCTTCACCAACCCTAAATCTGAGAGAGGGCTAATATCTAATATATACAAAGAACTCAAGAAGGTAGAACCCATAGAACCAAATAACCCCATTAAAAATGGGGTACTGAGCAAAACAAAGAATTTTCACATGAAGAACTTCAGAGGGCTGAGAAACACCTTAAGAAATGTTCAGCATCATTAATCAATAGGGAAATGCAAATCAAAACAACCCTGAGATTTCACCTCACACCAGTCAGAATGGCTAAGGTCAAAAACTCACGAGACAGCAGGTACTGATGAGGATGTGGAGAAAAAGGAACACTCCTCCACTGCTGATGGGGTTGTAAGTTGGTACAACCACTTTGGAAATCAGTCTGGAGATTCCTCAGAAAACTGGGTATGACAGTTCCGACGAACCCTCCTATACCACTCCTGGGCTCTACCCAGAGGATTCCCTAGCATTCAATGAGGACACATGCTTCACTATGTTCATAGCAGCCCTATGTGTAGTAGCCAGAAGCTGGAAAGAGCCCATTTGTCCCTCAACGGAGGAATGGATACAAAAAAATGTGGTATATTTACACAATGGAGTACTATTCAGCCAGTAGAAACAATGAATTCATGAAATTCTTAGAAAAATGGATGGAGTTGTAGAACTTCATACTAAGTGAGGTAACACAGTCTCAAAAGATCAATCATGGTATGCACTCACTGATAAGTGGATATTAACCTCGAAACTTGGAATACTCAAGAAATATTCCACATATTAAATGATGTCCAAAAAGAATGGAGGAGTGGCCCCTGGTTCTGGAAAGACTCAGTGCAACATTATAGGGGAATACCAGAGCGGGGAAGTGGAAAGGAGTAGATGGAGGATCAAGGGGAGGGAAGAGGGATTATGGGACTTGGGGGAGTGGGGACCCTGAAAATGGGAAATCATTTGAAATGTAAATAAAATATACAATGAATAAAAACAAACAAAGAAAAAGAAAAAAATAATTTTAAAAGAAAAAGAAAAAAATCTTGAGAAAGACTTCTCCTCAAGGAATATCTATAGATGGGCATGGATGAGGAAGAACTAAGAAAATAAAAGGAGAGCCTACAGTGCAGCGAATCCTGGATCAAGGATTCTGTGGAGTTTCCTGGAGTACAAGAATTGACTGGAAAACATTAGCAGGATTCCTGGAGTGCTGGAGCTGGCTCTCTGCATGAAGGAATCCTAGCCTGCTAACTAAGATGCAAAATGCTGCCTTTTGTATTCAGTGCCTTTACTGACCCTGCTGCAGACACAGAAAGCTCAAAAATGTATATTTATCAGTACTTTTGTACCAAAATTGGACAGAAGTGTTCTTGACAAAGTCCCTCTTGGACTATGGATACAGCTCATATAGTATAGTGCAGGTTCATAAATAAAATTAGCTCTCCAGGATGCACATTTTTTATTAGATATTTTATTTATTTATATTTCAAATGTCTTCCCCTTTCCTCATTTCCTCTCTCTAAATCCCCTATCCTATACCCCCTGCTCACTAACTAACCCACTCCTACTTCCCTGTCCTGGTGTTCCCCTACACTGGGGCAGCAAGCCTTCACAGGACAAAGGACCTCTGTTCTCATTGATGTTGGACCAGGCCATCCTCTGCTACATATGCAGAGGCAGCCATGTGTCCCTCCATGTGTATTCTTTGTTTGTTGGTTTAGCCCATGGGAACTCTGGGGGAGCTGATTGGTGCATATTTTTGTTCCTCCTGTGGGGCTACATAGCCCTTCAGCTCTTTGGGTTCTTTCTCTAGCTCCTCCTTTGGGGATCCTGTGCTCAGTCCAATGGTTGGCTGAGAGCATCCCAGTCTGTATTTGTCAGGCACTGGCAGAACCTCTCAAGAGACAGCTATATCAGGCTCCTGTTACCGAACCCAGAATGCACATTTTAAAAATCTAGGTCTGTAGGGTTACAGGTCCTGGCATCTGCATTGCAGCAGGATCTGGGAAGTGACCATGCTTACCAATCACTGTTGCTGTGCAGGAGTTGGGCCATAGGGAAACCTCAGGATACTGTTTCACCTCAGGGATGGGAAAGCAGGCTTGAGCTTGGCTTGGTGGCAGTCATGGCTCGAAGTGCAGAGAGGCCTTCTACAGGAGATTATATATTGACTCTGTAGGCAAAGGCCATCTCTTTGGCTCCCAATGGTAGATCCTGGTGAAAAGGACAGTTCATGGTTTCAAGGAATTCATTGTCATGGCAGAGAGTGGATGTGTAAAACTATACCACATTTGTTTGGGTGAGCCTGGGGTTAAATACCTTTTGCAGAGAGGAAAGTCTAAGAAGGAGAGCTTTTTGACTAAGCACTCCATACCACTAGGTACCTCCTTAAAATGGGGATCTTTCTTAAGCCTAGTGACCACTGTTCACATCTTTTGCATGTGGAGGAGCTTGGGGTATTACGCTTACATGACTGAGAACCACAAAATCTCTGAGAGAATTTGGATAATGACATAGGTCTAGTACCTAGGAACAAACAAATAGCCTACAGTACCTTTAGAGTCTCTGGTTCTTTGAGTCTTATCTCAATCTAGAACCAATATGACTTTCACTTTTCCACTTAGGCACATATCTGTAAGCCCAGGATCATGGAGACAAAACAGACATTCCAAGACCTCACTGTCCAATCAACATAGACTTCTAGTTAAGTCCTTGGCAAGTGAAAGTTTCTATGCTAATGAAAGGGGCAGGGTAGACTAACACCTGATGTAAATTACCTGTGAAAGTCCTCTACCATACATGAAGGCTCCTGGGGTATTTGTGAAGTAATATGCTTTTTTTTTGGTTGTGGAATGTCACTTGCTCTTCATTTTGGTGCCCTTTCTTTGAGAAATCCTGTCAGTCATCTATCTCTTGTTGTCCTTAAAACTTTCTATAGAAGACATAGTCATTCCCACTTGAATTGAGCTTGATCAAACTGGGACATATTGGGGCTGGTGTGTGGCTCAGTTTAGCAAGTGCTTGCCTGCATGCATGAAACCCCAGGGATGATTCTCAGACATCACACATCTCACCCAGTGATTCACACCTATGATACCCATACTTGGAAAGTGTAGATAGGAGGTTTAGAAGTTCAAGGTAGTCTTCAGGTATATAGCAATTTTAAGATGAGTCTGGAATGCATAATATCCTGCCCCAAGAAACAGCTCTCTTAAATTAATCTTATGAACTAAGATCAAATTCCTGACTGTTGCTCTTTAATTAAAGGCTTGTGTGTCACTGCTGCTTAGCCTGGTTGGCTGTGAGATAAAACCAAGGACCATATGAAGTCACATCGAGGGACATTCACTTACCATTGTGGGACTAGGCACATGGCTGACCCTGGCAGCAGGCAAAGCTCTGCACTTTATATCCTTTCCAGGAAAAGTCCAGCAAATCCACAACCCTTAATGCTGCTGTAATTTTTATAATTAAAATATATTTGTGCACAAAAATCGTTACATTTTCCTAAATTAACTTGCTCTTGCGTAACCTATGTGTAACCTTTAACGTCTCTTACTGCCAGCAGCACATGTTGCTCCTGCTCATACTATTAGACAACTAGATATGTCACCATGAAGACTGACTTTTGCTTTTGCGGGAAGCTACAAAGATATTTTCGGTTCACTCCACATGGGCCTTCTCTGGAGCCATTCTAACTTTACGTGTTTGTAGTGAGGAGGTGGCTGGTCAGAGTTCTGTGTAAGGCTGGAACTTAAGGAACTCAATGTAGGTAAATTTGATGCTGAAATTCATGAAGCTGTATGCAGTTGAGCTGCAATCAATCTTGATGGGTTTCTTCTTTACTGTTATCACTGCAGAAATAGTATAACAACATCTTAGCCCACTTGCAGGTTTCTCCCAGCAACTGCACAGAGTGATCAGAGGGATGCCCTGCACAATAGACTGTTCCATATCTACTCAGTGTTAGCTGCAATTGTTTTGTTCGGAAAGTCCTAACAATGTTACCAAGGGGTCTATATGGTGTCTCCAGTCTTGTATAATTTGCTTTATATCACCATGAATTTACAATTATGAGCAAACAATATTAACAGGGGATATTATAAGGGCTTTGGTTTCAAAATCTCCTCTTCTCTCTCTTCTGGCTCCTTATTTACTTTATGTCATGGGAAATGTTACAGAGGAAAACTATTCACCTCATGTCAAACAGGAACAGGAAGAGAGAGTGAGAGAGAGAGAGAGAGAGACAGACAGACAGACAGACAGACAGACAGACAGAGACAGAAAGACAGAGAGAAAGACAGAGACAGAGAGAAAGACAGAGACAGAGACAGAGAGACAGAGACAGAGAGACACAGAGAGACACAAAGAGAGACAGAGAGACAGAGACAGAGACAGACAGAGAAAGGCAGAGAGAGACACAGAGACAGAGAGACAGAGAGAGACAGAAAGAAAGACAATGACAGTAAAAAACAGAGACCTTGTGTTCCTCTAGGGAACAACTCCAAGCACTATGTCCTCCAGCCTGGATACATTAGCAGCTCTCATAACATCAATAATGCTTGTAAAAGTTCCAAAGCCAGAGCTGAGCAGTGGTGCTGCATGATTTAACCCAGGACTTGGAAGGCAGAGGCAGGTAGATTTCTGAGTTTGTTTCCAGTCTAGTCTACAGAGTGAATTCTAGGACATCCAAGGCTATATAGAGAAACCCAGTCTTGAAAACAAACAAACAAAAATTGTGAGGTCATACTTCACAAGTATCACAGGCTGGCCTTTGTTTCAACATGAAAACCTCTGGAGAACTTGTCAAATAGAATATACACAAAGCAAAGGTCACTTGAATTCATAAGTACATTCCTAAACCCCAAAAGATAATATGAATGGACAACCCGTCTAAGCTCCCCAATCTCCTTTAAAAAAACAAAACAAAAAATTAAATGGGGTTTCAAGTGTCACAAGCTGGTCTTGGACTTTCTGTGTAGATAAATATATAGTTTAATATCTGAGCCTTTGCATTCACATCCTGAGTACTAAGATTACAGTAGTATACTACCAAGTCTGTTTTACATGGTTATACGCCTGGAATCCAGGATTTAGTGCTTGGTGGGCCAGAACTCTACAAACCAAGCCATATCACTCAGATTCCCTCTCTTTATCCAACAAAACAGGAACTGTGCTATTTTTGAAAGACTTCTAATCTTGTTGTTGGCCTAGCTGTGGTCTCAATTCAGTCTCCATCTGTCCCCAAGTTTCTCCAAACATAGCAAAATTGATCAAGTCCAGCATCCTCTCTTCAGCAGTCCCTAGTTCCCTAGTTGCTCAGGATCTGGGTTCTCATCTTCAGCACAGTCCTTACTGATCACACTATGGTACCTCCCATAGTCACCTGATATCAACCCCACATAAACCATCTCAGCATCAACGCAAAAGTTAACCTTGGCTTTTCCTGATATTGATTATATTGAAGTGGAACCTCATACATAACAGTACTTGGTCCTCATTAAACATGTCCTGACACTTCCCATCTTGCCCAAAACACACACTTTCTGAAAACTCATTATTACAGCAGGAAGAATAAACAACAAGTATGTCACTGTCCCTGGAAATTGAAAGCCACTGTTCCCCAGGATAACCAACTTGTGTTATCCCAGAGCAGCTTCTTCTATTCAATTTGGTCTGATATCAGGAAGGCAAAACCTGGCAACAAGGTTTGGGCAGAATGCTCCATAAGTAAAGTGTTTATCATACATACCTGAGGACCTAAGCTCAAATCCTTAGCTCCCAGGTGAAGAACGGGGCAGGGAAGAAGCAGAGAGGGAAGAAGCAGTACACATCTAAAGTCTCAGCATTCAGGAGGCAGAGGCAATTCAGTCCCTTGTACACACTGGCCAAATTGGCAAGCAATTGAAAAATATAATCAATATCACCTTTTGTTCCCACATATGCACAAACAAGAACATATATCAGTGTCTGTCATTCCATTTGCTTTGGGGGATAAAAAACATTCTGAAGCAAGCACTCAGCTTCCTTTTTCACAGCTCAGTCATTACAAAATTTCTATGAATTTGACTTTAACTTCTTATTTCTTTGGTGTTTATAACCAAAAATAAAAGGTATAGAGAAAGTAAAAATTTTTGTTTGGAAGGAAGGAAGGAAGGAAGGAAGGAAGGAAGGAAGGAAGGAAGGAAGGAAGGAAGGAAGGAAGGAAGGAAACAGAAAAACCCAATAACCAACATTTTCAACCTTTCTCCTCAAAATAATCAAATGAACAATGAATTATTATTTGCTGGGGGATGTGGGAATCACTGTTTTCTATATTTCCTTCTCTGATTTTAACGAAACATTCTCACCAATTCTGAACCTGATGCCCCACCTCTTATGGAGCAGTGCACTGTGAGAGGTGTCCAGACCCCCAGTTGAGCTGACACTAGAAACACAGGTGATTCTGGTAAGCATTTTGCCTGTTCCTGGGCATGTGACTCCTCTTACATATCTACAGCCCTCCCCAGCCCCTCATAGAAAGGTTTGTGGCCATCAGTTACATGGGAGCCACACATCAAGCCCTCCCATATATAGGTAATATATTTCCAAGCTCTAAAACCAAGCCAATAGGAAGTACCTACTATCAGACCCCGACTCACTCTAAAATTGTATATAAGAATGTATCCAGAAGGACTAAAGTTGTGAGAATTACTCTGAAGCCTGAGAGCTTCTGTCATAAGAGCTATAACAATGCCCCTTGAGGAAGAGATCTGCTCTCACAAAAATGCCACCAGAAGCTCCCCTGCACTCCTTTCGAACTAGTCAGCTGGCTCTGGCTCAGCCCAGCCTGACTCAGCACAGAGGTACAGGGGCAGCCTGAGCAGCATCTTGAAGCAACTGAAGCTGCAGCAGTGGAGATGGAGGTGGAGGCAGCTACAGCAGCAGAGCATTTACTCCACCCTGCTTGAGTTCTCTCCCCTTCAAATGAACCCTTCCATCTGGCGGCTCCATAGATCTCTGTGGAAAACCACCCTTGCATTGGCCAACAGCCTCTGTAGATGCATTTTCTGGATAAATAAAATGTCAGACATCTTCAATGTTAGTGTGAAGGGGTGATCTCTTATTTCTTTAATAATCTCTATTTTCAAGGCAAGGGGACAGTTATGCAAAATGCACAGTGGTGACAAGGAGGAAGGTATGTGGGTGCCAGGGATCAAATTGAAGTTTTCAGTCCTGTCATCATATGCTTTTTTCCTTGGGGTCATCTTCTTGGCTCCAAAACTTGCTTTTACAGAAGAACAACTTTCAAGCAAACTTGTTAATTTGCTTATTTTTTCATTCCCTGTACATCCTGATCACAATCTCCATCTCTTCTCTCTTCCCAGTCCCACCCTTACTAACCACTCCACATTTGTTCCCTTCCCTTTAACTCAGAGAAGCAGGGCCCCCTTGGATACTTTCCAAATCTGAGGCATCTATTCCCATCAGGTATATGCACAGTCTCTCCTATTGGGACCCAACCAGGCAATTCAAGTTGTTGTGAAGGGGATGCAATGGCAGAGAACAGAGACTTGCACAGCCCAGCTCCACTCCTTAGTGTACTCACATGAAGACCAAGTTGCACATTTGCTACAAACGTGACAGGGTTCTAATCCCTACTCCTATGTACTCTCTAGTTAAGGGCCCGGCCTCTGGAAGTCACCATGGTCCCAGGTTATTTGACTATTTGGCTCTTCTTGTATTGTTCTGGACCCCTCCAGCTTGCTTGATTCTGTAGCCCACCCTTCCAAAAGTCTCTCCAGGCTCTGCCTCAAATTTTGGCTGTGGGTCTCTGCATCTGTCTCTCAGCAGGCTGTTATGTTAGGTCCTTACCTACAGAAATAGCAGATTATCATTAATACTGTGATGGGCTGGTTTTCTCAAATGGGATGGGTCTCAAGTTGGGGCAGTCAATGGGTAGTTTTTCCCCAGTCTCTGCTACATCTTTATCCCTGCATATTTTGTAGGCAAGACAATTTTGGGTTGAGTGCTTTGTGAATAGATTGATGACTTTCTTCCTCATCTGGAAGAACTGCCTGGCTATAGGAGGTGGCCACTTCATACTCTATAACACCCTCTTGTAAGAATCTAAGTTAAGGTAACCCTCATATTTTCTCTGATCCCATGATCTCATCTAATCACCAGAGATGCCTACCCCTGCTGATTCCCACCCTCATTCATTTCCTTCTTTTGTCCCCCAACTTTCTACACATGATAAATGTCTTCATTTCCCTCCTCATCTCCAATTCCTTCCAAGTTCCCTCTCTCCATTCACCTCTAATTACTAATTAGTTTCTGCTTCTGAGTGAGAATCTCATATCCTCTCTTTTGATCTCCTCATTACCTAGTTTCTTTGGATCTGGTGTATTATAACATGGTTATCTTGCACATATAAATGAGTATATACCATATATGTTTTTCTGTCTAAGGGTTGTCACACTCAGAATGATATTCTCAAATTCCATTCATTTGCCTGCAAAATTCATGATTCCTTTGTTTTTAATAGCTGAATTGTATTCCATCATATAGCCATAGTACATTTTATTATTTTTTAATATATTTTATTTCAGTTGAGGGATATCTAGCTGCTATGAAGACAGTTAAGCAAGTGCCTTGCAATACAGTGGGACTTATTTTGAGCATATTCTTAGGTCTGTTATAGTTGGGTCATAAGGTAGAACTAGTTTCAGTTTTCTTCAAAAAAATAAGCCAAAATCATTTCCAATGTGATGTACAAGTTTAAATTTTCCACCTTAAAATGAGTATCCCCCTTATTCTACATTCCCAACAGTATATACTATTACTTGAGTTTTTTATCTTAGCTGTTGTGATAGATTTAAAATGGAATCTTCCACTTGTTTTGATTTTCATTTCCTCACAACTAAGGACATTGATCATTTCCTTAAATGCTTCTCAGCATTTGAAACTCTTCTGTTTAGAATGATCTGTTTAACTCTGTAGCCACCTTTAAATTGAGTTATTTTGTTTGTTGTTGTATTCTTTATAAATTTGGGATATTAAGATTTTGGGACTTTAGAGTTGGCAATATTGTTTTCTAAACACTAGGCTGGCATTTTGTCCTGTTGACAGTGATCTTTGCCTTCTAGAAACTTTTCAGTTTCATGTTTTCTCATTTATCAAGTGTTAATCTTAGAGTTTGATCCATTAGAGTTCTGTTCAGGGAATTGTCTTTTATACCAATGAGTTCAGGGCTATTCGACTTTCTCATCTTTTAGATTTAATGTATCTGATTTTACCTCAAAGTGTTTGGTTCACTTGGACTTGAGTTTTGTGCACCATTATACATATATGGATCCATTAGCATTCTTTTCTATACAGACATTCCTGACATACCAGTAGAGTGTGTTAATGATGCTTCCATTTTTTGGTTGTATGGTTTTATCTTATTTGTCAAAAATCAAGTGTCCATAGATAGGTGGATCTATTTTATGGACTTCTATTTGATTCCATAGATGAACCTGTCTATTCCTATATCAATACCATGCAATTAATATTGCTATTATTCTGTAGTACACGTTGAGGTCAGGAATGGTATACGTCCATAAGTTCTTTGGTTGTTTATTCTTTTAACTATTCTCTGTCTCTCTCTCTCTCTCTCTCTCTCTCTCTCTCTCTCTCTCTCTCTCTCTCTCTGTGTGTGTGTGTGTGTGTGTGTGTGTGTGTGTGTGTGTTTGTGTGTGTGTGTGTGTGTTTGGTTCTTCTACATGAAGGTGAGAATTATTTTTTCAAGCTCTAAAGAACATATTTGTGATTTTAATGGGAATTACATTGAATCTGCATATTGCTTTAGGTAAGATGGTAATTTTTATTATGTTGATACTACAAATCCTTGAGCATGGGAGATCTTTCAATCTTTTGATACCTTCTTAAATTTCTTTCTTCAAAGATATGAGGTTCTTGTAATACAGGTACTTCACTTGCTTGGTTAGAGTTACACCAAGATATTTTAAATTATTCATTGTTATTGTAAAGCACATTGTTTCTCTAATTTCTTTAGTGCCCTTTTAATATTATTCTTATAAAGGAGGAATACTGATTTTTTAAAGTTAATTTTGCACCCAGCCACTTTTCTAAAGGTGTTTTAAGCTTAAGAAATTCTCTGGTAGAACTCTTGGGGTAACTTATGTATACTATCATATCATCTACAAGTAGTTATAATTTGATTTGTTCCTTTCAAATTTGTATTGCATTAATGTTCTTTAGTTATCTTATTGCTCTAGAATTTTAAGAACTATATTGAATAAATAAGGAAATAAATAAATAAATAAATAAATAAATAAATAAATAAAATAATGTAGACATCTTTCTCTTGTTCCCAATTGTAGTGGGGTTGCTTTAAAGCATGCTTTAACGATGCTTTAAGCATCTTTCTATTTATTTTGATGTTGGCTATTGGACTGCTGGATTTAGCTTTTATTATGTTTAGTTATATTATTTTTATCCCTGATCTTTCTAAGAAAGTGTGTCAATCTATTAACTGAATGAATAGATTAATCCATTCCTGAGGAAAAATCTCCAATTACCTTTTCTTAATATCCCATTACATGGATTAAATATTAACATGAGTGTGAGAGGGGAGAAACCACACTTAAGCTATAGTAGGTCAATAGGAGATGGAAGATTACTACTCACACACCTTCTTGAATGAGTACTTATGTGTCCAGCTAGTGGGTGACTGTAAGCAAAGCAACCAGCCCTCAGCTCTCAAAAGTCCTCTTACACTTTACCTTTGGCACAGCTTTCTTAGACTCACCTGTCATCAGCTGATGGTCTGAGCATAATGATCTGCATAGCTTAGTGCCTTCTTAGAAAATGGAATACCCCAGAGGGCCCTTTAAAGCCCAGCACTTAACCAAGGGGCTATGCTACTTTGCGCACCTGCATCATAAATGCTCACTTCTCCCCTGCCTTCTTGCTACCTTCACTTCTATTCTCTATCTTTTCCCCTGGCAAGGCACAAACAAATGTTTATCAAGATAGAGCACTAAAAGCAGACATGCCAAAATGATTCTATTTTAGTGAACCAGTGAGTAAAATGGGGTTACCTACAAGAGGACAGTAGATCAAATGCAGCTGTGCTGCAGAAGAGCCCAGTGAAGCTTGGGAGTCAACTCATTAAAAGTGTATCCCTGAGGTGTCCAACATTAATAACAAGCAAATCAGGGATGAGAGCCCTCTCTTCCCATCAGTCTTTATTGCCTTTTTAATCTTATAAAAGTTACATATTTTAGGAACTTCCTGGAACATAGAAGGTTTGATTTTTTTGTTTCCTTCCTAAGCATCCTAGGTTTCCTTCTGGAGACTGAAGTCATCTTGCTCCAATAGAAAATGTATCAGTTTAGAGTAAATACCTTTGTAATACCCTCTCATGCACAGATAAGAGTCTCAAAGGTTCCCCACCAAACTGACAGAATACTAAATTCTACCCTATCAACTAGCTATTGGGAAGACTGACCTCCACCAAACTTCTTCCCTGAACTTCTGTCAGGACCAAGAGAATATATAAAGAGAGCTATTCACACTTAAAGAGAAATATTCATGATTTAAGCAACAGCTGTGGGTTCCCTTCTAATGAAGTTGTGGTCAAAGGAACAACCAAGAGACAAGAAAAGGGCTTGATAATGTAACTCACAAGGATCCAATTGAATAGGAGTGCTGTAGAAAATTCCTGAAAAAGAGATGTTTGATTTCATTTTAGGGAAGTGAGTCAGAAGTAGCAGGGAAGAGAGCTGGGGCAGATTTGGAAAAAGCACTGTAGAGGGATACTCTTGTGATCATAAAAAGAGAAAGAGTTTAGAGAATAAGGTATATGGCAGTGTGCAGGAAGGGTGTGCCCCAGGGACCCATGCCTAGCCATCCCTTCCCCTGTGGGACTAGACACATACACCGGAAGAGAATAGAATAAAGTTTATTCAGGGCATGGGATACGAGTTAAAGGGGTAGTGGAGACAGAGAGAAGAAGAGAGTAAAGAAGCAGAGGCCTGCAGTGACCACATGGTGAGATGGAGGAGGGGAAGAGAGCCCAAGAGGGACAAGAGAGAATCTAAGAGTGAGAGAGGTAAGAGAAAGATAAGGGAAGTAATAGCTAGGAGAGAGAGGAAGGGGTGAGCATCCCCCTTTATAGTAGGCCAGTCCTACTGGGCTGTTGCCAGGTAATGGTGGGGTGGAGCATACATGGATGTTGCCAGGTAATTGTGGGGTGGAGTTTAGACAGATTTCTAACAGATAAATTATGATAACTAGCAAGTTTTACTTGTGCTCAGGGTCTAGGCTGGAATCTTCATTGTTCATGGTGTCTTTCTTATCTAAGAATGAAATAAATGTACACACAAATTTGTAAGAAAGAGTGTTCATTCAACAACTCAGCAGTACACTCAGCAAACACTTTCAAAATCAAAGGCTTTGTCAGTGAAAGTATGTAAGATCCCTGATACTGTTGGAATCTTCCCTTTATGGCAATTAAGAGAAAGAAACATTTGGTTGATAAGGAGAATAGTTTGGGTCACTCTCCATTTTGACTTACAGTTCTCAATTAATATAAACATTTCTTTATGGAGTTTATCCTTCCCACATTGCATCTGCTATTATTCATATGTCTACCCAATGATGCAGTAGTATAACCCAATAAATAGTGGAATCTCCCTGAGTGCTACACAGTTTGCCCTATTGTACATGCAAACAAACCCAACCCTGGCCAGATTGTACCATCTTTCTTGGTTTCAAAGTTGATCCTGAATTGTCTGAATAATAAGAGGACACTTTCAAGAGTTGGTTAAATAATGAGGTATTTTTATTGTTTAAAACAGGTGTATCCTGATAAAAGTGAAAGTTATGGTTTGCCGAATGGTTCTTAGGTGTATTGTTAGGAAAGGCCATGTATAGTCCATGCCAAGTGGAGTCCAAAATTTCTGAGCTATTTTCTATGCTTGCTTTCTTCAAAGGGATTAGAGGAGGGAGACAGAGAAGGAGTCCTTTGCTCTCATGAAAATGAACTGTATATACTCTCAAACTACTAACAATGGCACAACATGGAGATTCCCCCCAAGAAAAAGGTGCCACTGAGAAAGCAATACTTTTATTTGGTTGTATATTCTAATATAAATTGATCCTGTCCCCAGATTCACACTTCCCAGCAAAGTCAATGAAAATTATTGAGCCACCAACCCTGTTGTATCCCTTCTGCATAACATGAAACTCCAGTTCATGTATCTCCATTAATGTGGATAGGTACCAAGAGGACTTGTTTGCTCATTTTCACACAATCTTAGAACAATTATAAACTTTGAGTACTTTAAATTTACTTTTTAATTTTGATTGTAAGATTGAATGGATCTAAAATCTGAAACCTGCAAGGCAAGCCTCTGAGCATGTCTATGAGAAAGTTTCTAGATTGGATTAATGGAGGTGAGAATGTAGGAACCCTGTCAGAAATAGCAGGCCAGCTCCCCTCAACGCAGAATTGGAGCTCAAAGCTGGACTGAAACTTTGCATTCTGCCCAGTACTGCCTGGGGAGGATATATAAGGAAATGACCTAAAGAGAACCATCCTGCCTAAGGTGAGGTCAGAAAGGGCAGTGACTCAGGCAATGCCAGGAAATACCACAAATACTTCAATGTGGGCAGGACTGGGCCAAATGACAGAGACAACCTCCCCATTCGAGTTGACCAATAATTTTAAATGTTGCCCAGGGTAACCAGTTGCTGTGTCTAATTCAGGCAACCACTGAATTCCCTGCCAAAATTTCCATAAAACCAGTGTGCTTTGTGAACTCAGGGTCTCCTCTTGCCTGCATGCTGAGGGACCCCAGTGTACAATGGAACAATAAACCTCTTACAGATTGCAGTGATTCGAGTCTCTGGGGCCTTATTGAGTGGGAGTCTTCTGACAGACTCTTTCAAGAAGACAACGTAACTATGCCATAGATTGGGGTCCCTGAGTAAATAAAGGTAAAGTGAGCTGACCGCATCAGTCCTCACTCTCTCTCTGCTTCCTGACTGTGAATAAAGCATGACCAGACATTTTTTTGCTCCTGCCTCTATACTGTCCTGTGGACAAGGTTTAGAATCACCGTGTAAACATAGTTCTGGGTGTGCATATGAGAGAGAAGGAATTTTTTAAATTAGGAGAAATAGAGTAGGAAGATCTACCATAACAGCCAACAGCACTGTGAGCTGGGGTCCTGAATTGTGTAAAATTAGGAAGTGATCTAATACCAGAATTCATCTCTCCTTGTTTCTTGACACACTCCTGGGGAAAACTGGATGCTCCACCAAGGAAAAGGTATTGTTAAGAAATGGATGCCTCTAAGTGGTTGGAAATTTTTATACAAGGCTCTCCTGACACCAGATTCATATACTTCCTGCAAAATCAAAGAAAGTATTGAGCCACATATAACTATTTTATATGTTTATTTTTATACAAGGCTCTCCTGACACCAGATTCATATACTCCCTGCAAAATCAAAGAAAGTATTGAGCCACATATAACTATTCCTGTCCTATCCCTTCTGTATAACCCAAATAATGTTATTTCTACCATTATATGCTGTGCTATCAAACTCTCAGCAAAAAATAAACTTTCCTTCCTTAATGTTCTGTTATCATTTATTTTGTCACAGTAACAGGAAAGTTCCAGATATGTTCCACTTCCATCATGCCTCTAAAGCCCTCCTTAGTTCAAGTGCATCCAACCCCTGAGTTTGTTCATATATATATATATATATATTTGTAGGACATTGAAGAGAAAAATCATACCCTTCTTAGATAGGCCAGCACAATTTCCATATTTCTGTTCAATGTGCATTATTTTCTCTTGACCTGAACACTTGTTGACTTCTGTCACAGGTATTAAGACTTCCTTCAGGCTCCATATTTGCAAAGATTGGTGCTTCTCAAAAAATAGACTTCACCAACATTTAGAAAGGTAATATTGGTGAACTATCCATTTCACATCCAGATCTTGGCTTCTCTTTCCTTTACTTTTTATTTATTTATTTTTTAATTTGTGTACTTGTTTGTTTATCATCCTTTTCTTTTTTCATCCTTTTCTTTTTTGAGAGAAAGAAGATAACAGGAAAACTTTAATTTGGAAATTTTTGCTACTTGGCTATTTCTGTAAGTGGGCTCAACCACACAGATGGTAACTTTTAACTCAAGATAATCTAAAATGATTCCTGCTTGGCTGGGAATCTTATGGCTGAGAGTTTGAGGGCATAGACTATCATGTTGAGGATGACATCATTCATGCTGTACAAAAGCAATAGAACAGGCATGGTTATATGTGGCTCAATACTTTATTTGACTTTGTAGAGTATGTGTGAATCTGGGGCTAGGAGAGCCTTGTATTAAAATATTGAACCACATTAGAGATGCACCTAAGTCTAACTAATATGTCCTGCACTGAAAATAGACCATAATGATTTCTTTCCTTCTTTTTTCTAAATTTTTTCTTTATTGATATATTTTTTATTTACATTTCGAATGATTTCCCCTCTTCTGAGTCCCCACTCCCCACAAGTCCCATAAGCCCTCTTCCCTCCTCCTGTTCCTATATCTACGACTTCCCACTTCCTTGTTCTTGTATTCCCCTATACTGTTGCATTGAGTCTTTCCAGAACCAGGGGCCACTCCTCCATTCTTTTTGGACATCATTTAATATGTGGATTATGTCTTGGGTATTCAAATTTTCTAAGCTAATATCCACTTATCAGTGAGTGCATACCATGATTGATCTTTTGAGACTGTGTTACCTCACTTAGTATGAAGTTCTCAAGCTCCATCCATTTGTCTAAGAATTTCACGAATTCATTGTTTCTAATGGCTGAATAGTACTCCATTGTGTAAATTTACCACATTTTTTGTATCCATTCCTCCGTTGAAGGACACCTGGGTTCTTTCCAGCTTCTCGCTATTATAAAAGGGCTGCTATGAACATAGTGGAGCATGTATCCTTATTGCATGCTGAAGAATCCTCTGGGTAAATGCCCAGGAGTGGTATAGTAGGGTCCTCAGGAAGTGTCATGCTCAGTTTTCTGAGGAACTGCGAGACTGATTTCCAAAGTGGTTGCACCATCTTGCAATCCCACCAGCAGTGGAGGAGTGTTCCTCTTTCTCCACATCATCGCTAACACCTGCTGCCTCCTGAGTTTTTTAACTTAGTCATTCTGACTAGTGTGAGGCGAAATCTCAAGGTTGTTTTGATTTGCATTTCCCTAATGATTAATGATGTTGAACATTTCTTAAGGTGTTTCTCAGCCCTCCGAAGTTCTTCATGTGAAAATTCTTTATTTAGCTCCATACCCCACATGTTAATGGGGTTATTTGGTTCTCTGGTAACTTCTTGACTTCTTTGTATATATTAGATATTAGCCTTCTGTCTGATTTAGGGTTGGTGGAGATCCTTTCTCAATCTGTTGGTTGATGTTTTGTCCGTTTGACAGTATCCATTGCCTTACAGAAACTTTGTAGTTTTATGAGGTCCCATTTGTCAATTCTTGTTTTTAGAGCATAAGCTATTGGTGTTCTATTCAGGAACTTTCCCGGTGTCCATGTCCTCAAGTCCCCAGTTTCTTTTCTATCAGTTTCTATTAGTTTCTATTAGTTTTTTATTAGTTTCAGTGTGTCAGGTTTTATGTTGAGGTCCTGGATCCATTTGGATTTGAGCTTGGTACAAGGAGATAAGAATAACTTGATTCACATTCTTCTGCATGCTGACCTCCAGTTGAACCAGCACCATTTGTTGAAAAGACTATCTTTTTTCCTCTGGATGCTTTCAGCTCCTTTGTCGAAGATCAAGTAACCATAGGTGTGTTGGTTCATTTCTGGGTCTTCAATCCTATTCCATTGATCCGCTTGCCTGACATTGCTCCAATACCATGCAGTTTTTATTACTATTGCTCTGTAATAAAGTTTGAGGTCTGGGATACTGAATCCCCGTGAAGTTCATTTACTGTTGAGAATATTTTTAGCTGTCCTGGGTTTTTTTTTTTTTTTTATTATTCCAGATGATGTTAAGAATTTCTAGCTCTAGGAAGAACTGGGTTAGGATTTTGATTGGGATAGCATTGAATCTGTAGATTGCCTATGGCAAGATGGCAATTTTATCTATGTTAATCCTGTCAATCCACAAGCATGGAAGATGTTTCCATTTTCTGAGATCTTCTTTGATTTCCTTCTTCAGAGATCTGAAGTTCTTGTCATATAGGTCTTTCACTTGTTTGGTTAGATACCCCAAGATACTTTATGCTGTTTGTGGCTATTGTGAATGGTGTCATTTCCATAATTTCTTTCTCAGTCTGCTTATCCTTTGAGTATATAAAGGGTATTGATTTGCTTGCATTGATTTTGTAGCCAGCCATTTTGCTGAAGTTGTTTATCAGCTGTAGGAATTCTCTAGTAGAGTTTTTGGGGTCACTTAAGTATACGATCATATCATCTGCAAATAGTGATAGTTTGTCGTCTTCCTTTCCAATTTGTATCCCTTTGGCCTCCTTATGTTGTCTAATTGCTCTAGTTAGTACTTCAAGAACTATATTGAAAAGATATGGAGAGATGGGGCAGCCTTGTCTAGTCCCTGATTTTAGTGGGATTGCTTCAAGTTTCTCTTCTTTTAGTTTGATGTTGGCTACTGGTTTGCTGTATATTGCTTTTACTATGTTGAGATATGGGCCTTGAATTTCTGTCCTTTCCAAGACTTTTAGCATGAAAGGGTGCTGAATTTTGTCAAATGCTTTTATCATGTGTTTTTTTTTCCTTTGAGTTTGTTTATGCAGTGGATTGCATTGATGGATTTCCTTATATTGAACCATCCCTACATCCCTGGGATGAAGCCTACTTGATCATGGTGGATGATCGTTTTGATGTGTTCTTGGATTCGGTGGGTAAGAATTTAATTGAGTATTTTCGCATTGATATTCATAAGGGAAATTGACCTGAAATTCTCTTTCTTAGTTAGATCTTTGTGTGGTTGTGGTATCAGTGTTAAGAGTGGCTTTGTAGAAGGAGTTGGGTAGTCTTCTTTCTGTTTCTATTTGGTGGAATAGTTTGAAGAGCATTGGTGTTAAGTCTTCTTTGAAGGTCTGATAGAATTCTGCACTGAAACCATCTGGTCATGTGCTTTTTTTTGGTCAGAAGGCTATCTATGACCCCTTCTATTTCTTTAGGTGTAATGGGTCTGTTTAGATGGTCTATTTGAACCTGGTTTAATTTTTGTAATTGGAATCTGTCTAAGAAACTGCCATTTCCTCCAGATTCTCCAGTTGTGTTGAGTACAACATTTTGTACTAGGATCTGATGATTTTTTGAATTTCCTTGGTTTCTGTTGTAATTTCTCCGTTTTCATTTCTAATTATGTTAATTTGGATACTTTCTCTGTGCCCTTTGGTTAGTCTAGCTAAGGCTTTATCTATCTTGTTGATTTTTTCAAAGAACCAGCTTTTGGTTTTGTTGATTCTTTGTATGGTTCTCTTGGTTTCTACTTGATTGATTTCAGCCCTGAATTTGGTGATTTCCTGTTTTATACTTCTGGGTGAATTAGCTTCTTCTCGTTCCAGGGCTTTCAGTTGTTCCGTTAATCTTCTAGTGTATGCTCTCTCGAATTCTTTTTGGAGGCACTCAAAGCTATGAGTTTTCCTCTTGTTTCATTGTGTCCCATAGATTTGTGTATGTTGTGCCTTCATTTTCATTAAATTCTAAGAAATCTTTGATTTCTTTCTTTATTTCTTCCTTGACCAAGGTATCATTGATTAGAGTATTGTTCAGTTTTCATGTGTATGTGGGATTTCTGTTGTTTTTATTGTTATTAAAGACCACTTTTGCTCCGTATTGATCTGATAGGAGGCATGGGATTATTTCAATCTTCTTATATATGTTGAGTTCTGTCTTGTGACCTACTATATGATCGATTTTGGAGAAGGTACCATGAGGTGCTGAGAAAAAGGCATATTCTTTTGCTTTGGGATGAAAAGTTCTATATATATCTGTTAAATCCAATTGGTCCAAAGCTTCAATTAAGTCCATTCTCTTCCTGTTTATTTCTGTTTTCCTGATTGGTCCATTGGTAAGAGTGGAGTGTTGAAGTCACCCACAATTATTGTGTTAGGTGCAATTTGTGCTTTGAGCTTTAGTAAAGTTTCTTTTATGAATAGTCCCATCAGGGAGAGACTGTGGCTGTGAGGCTTCTCTCCTTCTGCTGCTCTCTAGGAAGGACACAGGCCCCACGCCTGGCTGGCTGGCAGACAAACCACCTATGTGCTCAGTTCTTTGGCACAGGCAGACCCCTGGCGGTTTGCAGCACTAGAAATCTAAAACTCAGGGTGATGCAGTACCTAGTGACCCTTTCCTGTCCCTGCAGGCAGCAAATATGACCACAGGGCTTCTCTCCTTCTACTGCTCTCTGGGCAGGACACAGGCCACATGACCATAGGCTTGCTGACAAACCACCTATGTGCTCAGTTCTTTGGTGTAGGCAGACCCCTGGCGGTTTGCACCACCAGCAATCTAAAGCTCAGGGTGATACAGTACTTAGTGATCCATTTCTGTCCTGGCAGGCAGTATATATAGCCGTGGGACTTCTCTTCTTTTGCTTCTCTCCAGGCAGGTCACAGGCCCCAAGCCTGGTGGTCTGGCAGACAAACTGCCTATGTACTCAGATCTTTGGCAGCAGGCAGACCCCTGGTGGTTTGCACCACCATAGATCTAAAGTTCAGGGTGATACAGAACCTAGTGACCCTTTTCTGTCCTGGCAAGCGGCGAATATGGCCGCAGGGCTTCTCTCCTTCTGCTTCTCTCCAGGCAGGCCACACACATGGCTGGCTGGTGGACAAACCACCTATCAATGATTTAATTCTTACCATTAAGAATCCATCCCCGAGACTTTTCTGGACAGAGAAAACATGAAAGACTAAAAGTTCTATTGTATTAAGCCACCTACACAAATTTACCTCATTGAGTTTACAGTTCATTCGATGAGGGTATAAACTATGATATTTTCCTCTTTGTGTTTTCCCAGCACAATATAAAATCAGACCCAATCCTAAGAATCAGAGTTAGGAGGAATTAAGATCCCCAGACCTCAGGTAAATGGTAGGTGGGTATCAAAGTCTACCTTGGATACTAAACCTACTGGAAATGGAGAAAGGGTATCCTCAAAGAGAACTGCTACTGAGTCTAGTGGAACTATTATTCCCTAATTACAGTATAAAAAATCGAAAGGACAAGTAAAGTCACTGGAAATGAAACTCTGGCCTCCAAACATGTACATGTTGATGTGACCACACACATATACACCACATACACATATGTGTTAATAATTAAAGTTTGAAAAGGTAGGTCTATGATTTTAAAGCTGTGCTCACTACTGACATATTTATGAACCTGTCCTGACAATGAGCACAGACCACTGGCCCCAGATTTTTATACAATGAAACTTTACTGGCACTTAATGAAACCTGACTCCTCTGTATTAATATGGTGATGTATAGACATAACCTAAATTCAAAACCCTCTTAAAATAGAAACATTGGTTCCATTTATCTCTTAAATGGAAAAACTCATAATTGCTTGCAATTGTGTTCATTTGCCATTTTCTGGACTGTTGAATCAGAGGACTGAAGAGCAGGATGAGAGGACTAAATAGAGTTAATTAATAAAATTTACACTTCTGCCTTGACTTCAAATGTCATGAGTGCTTAACATGATGAAATCCTGTCCCAACATTCTTGTTGTAACATGTCTAAATGAATAGAGTCCTGATGTTTACACCCAGTATACTTAGAATGAGTAATATTAATGTGACTGCCTTTTTCTGAATGATTGCTGAAAGTTCAAGAAGTGGAGAATACCTGGAGGGGAGCTTTCAACTGTTGGAGAACAATATGTGAGATGTATTTACATCTTATGAACCATTTCAAGCTTAGAAATCAAATTAGCAATATAGTACCTATAACAAATCTGTCTCTGAGATACTAGACAGCCAATGAAGATGAGTATACTATAGAGCTGGTACATTTGTAAGGAAAAAGGCACTCATTAGGTGCATCTGTGGGTGAACAGAGGACACAATTCAACTGAGTAATGTTGAATGTATCTGATCATGGCTACCACTGATTCTGAACATACGTGTTTGAAAGAAAATATAAGATAATTTGTAATAACTATATGCAGGTGGTACTGGGACAGGACCTTAGCTATTCTTCAGCTGGTTCTGATACAAAACAGGTCTCTTTCCCTAGATGCCCACATCCATCTTGCAACCAACAGTGAGCCAGATTTCTAACCAGGCAGATCTCTACAGCCATATTTGGAGGGAGTGTTTTCCCAAAAGTTTAAAGAACAATACAAATAACTGTTTATAGCAGGATCAGTAGGTAAATGCTTGATATGCAAAGATGAGGATTACAATTGAATCACCCTAGGGTCCATGTTTTAAAAACCCAAGCACAATTGCACAAGTTTGTACTTCTAGAATCTCTGAGGCAGAGACAACAAGGTCACTAGGGCTTTCTGCTCAGACAATGTGAAAAAAATCTGTGAGCCACACAAAGAGAAATAGACCCTATCATGGAAATATCATGTGAATACTGAGAGGAAGACAACTGACATCAAGTATTAGCCTCCATATACACATAAGTATTTGTACATATATGCATGTATACCTGTACACGTGTGTACAGGTATACAAACACACACACACACACACACACACACACACACACACACCTTTTCAATAATGACTGAATATACAATCTAGGATGAGAATAAAGTAGCCCATTCACCAGCCACAAACCCAAAAGCTCTAAGATCACAGAACAATAAGAATTGACACTGATATGTAAACAGATTCTCTATCCTCCTGCAGCTGCCTGCTATGTCTGATCACTTGGCCTATTCATGCCAAGAACACTTTTACTCAGAATGTTTTCTGTGCACTTTGTTGTCTTAAGTATTCTACACCCAGTCAATCAGATCTTTTTTCCTACACAAAACAAATTTTCTACTCTGTACATGCCCATTCACTTTCTCTACTGTGGTGACCCCTTACAGGTAGTCCAAAATAAATGGTTTCTTTTGTTTTTGTTTTTGTTTTTGTTTTTGTTTTTGTTTTTGTTTTTGTTTTTGACATTCTCTATCATTCTCTGTCTCTGTCCCTGTCTCTGTCTCTCTCTGTCTCTCTCTGTCTCTCTGTCTCTCTCTCTCTCTCTCTCTCTCTCTCTCTGTGTTTGTCTTTGTGTGTCTTTGTATTCATATATGTAAACAGATGTGCATGTTTGCACTTGGAAGCCAGAGAAATGTTCAGGTGTCATTCCAGGGGTGACAACTACATTATTATTATTATTATTATTATTATTAAAAATGATTTTCATACAATATTTTCTGAGCATGATTTCCTTTCCTCATCCCCCTTTATTCCAACTCTGTGTCTTTTTACTCCCTTCTTTCTTTCTCTTAATCAAAGAAACAGGCAATTTAAAAAATAAAATAAAATGAACAAACTAGCAAACAAAAAAGGGAAATGAAACAAATGAAGAAGATATGCAGAGAGAAGAAGAAGAAAAATTAACCTGTAAAAATCAAGCATCCAGAATTGATAATATAAAATCCAAGGACCAAAAACAATCTACTGAGGTTTTTTTCTGTATATTGCAATAAGTCTTTAAAAGAAAAAAAAAAAACAATGAGATAAAAAACAAAACAAAACAAGCAAGCAAATCAAACAAACTCAATACTAAACAAACACAAAATCCAAAATATTTCTTTGAAGTAATTTTGTAATAGCCATGTTTTCTGGACATTGGGCCTGCCCTTACCATGATTTATATATCCATTAAGACTTCCTTAGAGAAACTATTTTTTTCTTTGTGTGTCATTGTAAATTGTATACAGATTATTGGTTATGGACATAAGTCATGTATATTTTTCTCTCTAAATGCTATAGTATTTTCTGGTGCAGGTCTTAGGCAAGCAGCCACAATCTCTGTGAGTTTATATCTGTGTTGGTCATTCTGTGTCTGAAAGCAAGAGTTTCCATCTCCTCTTGGCTCTTAAAATCTTTTCACTTCCTTTTCCACATAGTTTCCTCAACCCTGAGAAGAAAGGTTTTATGAAGATATCCAACTTATGTCATCCTACTGAGTTTTTTTTCCTGTATATTGCAAAGTTATGACTTTCCTAATTAGTTCCCATTTTCTGTCAGAGCTACTTTCTGATAGTAGCTACGTCAGACACTGATATGTTAGTATTATATGATATGTCATTATATGATATGTTGGTATATATGATATGTCATTAGGTGTCATCTTGTTTCTGTGTTCCCTAGAAGATAGATGGTTTTACCCTTGGTACATGGTCTATCTATTCTCATGTTCTTTTCTACATGAGAAGTGTCATGCATGGGTTTCATCTCATGGATTGGGCCTTAAATCCAATCAGACTGCAGTTGGTTATTTCCACAATATTTGTACAATTAATGTACTAGCATATCACTCAAGATGTCATCATGTTAGGTCAAAGGCTTTTAGCTAGGGTGGTGAATAATCTTTATCTATTGAGAAGGTTCTCTCCTTGGCCTGGAACTAACCAAGCATACTAAGGAACTAACCAAGCATACTAAGGTAGATATTTATGCAGACCCTGGGACATACCTTGCTTCTGTTCTCCATAACTGGGACTACAAGCCTATGTCACCACATCCCAAATTTTTGCATGGGTTCTGGTAAAATAACTCAGGTCCTCAGATTTTTAAGGCAATTTTTTTTATTAATAGCAATCACTCCATCCCTAACTCTATTTTACAAATGGGAATGACTTTTTCCTCAGTATGCTCTTCCAAATTCTCCTTTACATTTTGTCCAATTACAGACAATGAAAAAGGCACAAATCCTGATTGTTTCATGGAGCAAGTAGCTTATGGGTTAGCAGATTAGCAAAAAGTTGGTTTTTCTACATTGCTATATTCTTTCCTCTGCAATAATGAAATATTCCTCCAAACTATAGCCAGATCGTAGCATATCCATGGCCACACTCAAATCTATATATTGATGTGATGTGCTTCATAGCTTAATCTGTTTAAAGAGATTAAGTTTAGAGTTGGGGAGGTGACAAAGTAGTTCACATCTCTGGATGTTCTACCAGAGGACCCAGGTTGATTCCCACATATGGACTCTAGTTCCATAAGATCCGGTACCTTTTCATAGCTTCCACTTTAATGCATGAACATTGAGCACAGGCATATATAAAGAGAAACTGCTCATAAACAAAATAAACTCTTTTCTAAAAAAAAAAAAAAAGATATGTTGTGCCTTGCTTTGATCAGGTAGATGGGAGAGAGCTACAGAAAATCAGACTCAACCTATGTCACCTCCCAGAGCAATCTCTCTTTGTCTAATAGTTCAGATCCTTCCAGACCAGGTGAACTCTTTCTTTTCCATGAAGAACTTATCTACTCTGTGGAGTAAATTCCAGGTCAATCTGGTCTATATTGAGTACATCAATGATATGTAGAGACACCATGTTTATAAAAATTTATTTATTTTTTATTTAATGGAAAGATAACAGTGGTGTAATAGTGAAGAGCATAACATTCCTTTCTCTATGTGCAGTGATATGTACACTACTTTGGCACTCAAATTCTCTCAATTCAAATTTCCAGCTGGTTTTTTGTCTCCCTTCTCTGAGAATTGGCTATTGAAGACCATATTGACAAAAATATGAGTTATTGAGAATTCTGTTTAAAAAAATAATATTTTCATTGTTGTCACCATCATCATCATTAGCATTATTAGTATTATGTGCATTTGTTCACCTGTGAATGTGAGTTTTGGTGTCATCCAAAGTAAAAAAGATAACCAGATCGCTTGTTTAGATCAGACTAGAGTTGCAGGCAGCTGCTAGCAACCCAAATGAATATCCTCTGAAAGAGTCACATTCTTTAGCCCTAAACCATAACTCCATTCCACAGAATTCTGTTTTTTGCTAACTTTATTTCTTTAATTTTGAGAAATTGGTACCTTTATTCCTAGACGTCAAATATCTATTCTATTCTATTCTATCTAAGCCTAAGACAGATAATCCTTTTAACCTTCAACTTCCCATCTGTATTGTGCCTCATGCACTCTTGAAATATGTGCATAATAGTCAATATTTAGAATCCTCCATTCCAGTATAGTATATAACAGCAAGAATTTGGAAGCCACTAAAACCTACATGTAGAGTAATAACATGCCTTTTCCATGTTGCACTAAAGTTAAAAAATGTTATCTTCTGCACAGAGTGATAGAAAGATCTTAGAGAAAATTAGATTAAACATGAATCACTTATTGTAATTGGGCAGGTAGAGCCTGTTGCATAGACCAAAGCCAGAATTGCCGATGACTGGGGAAGTTCACACACACACACACACACACACACTGGTCAGAGTTAAGAAAGAAAAGATCGATCTTTGTTCCCAGATAGACCAGACAGGTAACACAAGGTACACAGAGATATCCTGAGTGCAACATCACTCAGGACAGAGCCCACCAAGGCCTGGGTGGCTCTATGGAATGTTTGCCCTGCAGAGTGATCTGCACTTGGAAGAGGTGCCCACAGCCTCTGACATATTTGCTCCTGGATAGACCAGACAGGCAACACCAGGTACACAGAGACAACCCTAGCATAACATTGCTAGGGGCAAGGTGCACCAGGGCTCCAACAGCTCCCAAGAGTAGGACAGCCCATCTTCAATTTTTGCCAGGGGAATCCAGCCATCCAAAGGTGTGAAAATAGCCATACAGGCTCACAGGATGTTTAAGCAGCAGCCAGTGACAAGAGGACCAACTAATGCTAGAGATAACCAGATGGCAAAAGGCAAAAGTAGGAACTTTGCTAACAGAAATCAAGGCAATATGGCAGCAGCTGAACCCAATTTTCCAACAACAGCAAATTCTGGATATCCCAAAACATCAAAAAAAAAAAAAAAAAAAAACAAACAAAAAAAAAACAAACAACAAGATTTGGATTTATAATCACATATCATGAGGGTATTAGAGTACAAGAAGGATGTAAATAAATCTCTTAAAGAAATACTGGAGAACATGAAAAAAAGGTACAAGTCCTTATAAAGGAAGCACAAAAATTATTTAAAGAAATTTAGGAGAATATGTGTCAACAGATAAAAGCCAATGAAGAGGAAACACAAAAATCACTTGAAGAAATACAGGAGAATTTGGGTCAACAGGCAGAAGTCATGAAAGAGGAAACAAAAAATCTCTTAAAGAGATTCAGGAAATTAAATTTCAGGAAAACATATGCAAATAAGTGAAGGAACTGAGCAAAATCATTCAGGATCTAAAACCAGAAGTAGAAACAACTAAGAAATCACAAAGGGAGACAACTTTGGAAATAGAAAACCTTGGGAAGAAACCAGGGGTCATAAACACAAATATCAAAAATAGAATACAAGAATTACAAGAAAGAATCTCAGATGTCGAAGATACCATAGAAAGCATTGACTCAACAGTCAAAGAAAATGCAAAATGCAAAAATCTTGTAACTCAAAACATCCAGGAAATCCAGGACAAAGTGAAAATACCAAACCTAAGAATTATAGGTATAGATGAGAGTGAAGAATTACAATTTAAAGGGCCAGCAAATATCATCAACAAAATTAGGGAAGAAAACTTTCCTAACCTAAAGAAAGAGAGATGCTCATGATACAAGAAGGCTACACAACTCCAAACAGACTGGAACAGAATAAAAATACCTCCCATCACATAAAAAAATAAAAGCCCAAATATACTAAACAAAGAAAGAATATTAAAATCAGTATGAGAAAAAGGCCAAGTGATATATAAAGGAAGACCTATCAGAATTATACCTGACTTCTCACAAGTGACCATGAAAGCTAGAAGATCCTGAGCATATCTCATACAGACTCTAAGAGAACACAAATACCA
This sequence comes from Apodemus sylvaticus, assembly GCF_947179515.1. Classification (NCBI taxonomy): domain Eukaryota; kingdom Metazoa; phylum Chordata; class Mammalia; order Rodentia; family Muridae; genus Apodemus; species Apodemus sylvaticus. The sequence goes on along the minus strand of NC_067483.1, from coordinate 3,758,282 downwards.
GCCAAGACTACTATACCCAGCAAAACTCTCAATCACCATATATGGAGAAACCAAGATATTCCATGATAAAACCAAATTTACATAATATATTTCCACAAACCCAACCTTACAGAGGATAATAGGTGAAAAATAACAAAACAAGGAGGGAAACTATACCCTGGAAAACGCAAGACAGTAAACTTTTTTCATCAAACCCAAAAGAAGATAACCACTCATACATAAAAAGAACATAAAAAGAACAGGAAGTAATAATCCATATCTCCTGACATCAATGAACTCAATTCCCCAATAAAAATATTTATACTAACAGACTGGATATGTAAACAGGACCCTACACTTTGCTGCATACAGGAAACACATGTCCGTGTCAAAGACAAACACTACATCAGAGTAAAAGGCGGGGGAACAATTTTACAAGCAAATTGTCTTAAGAAACTAGCCGGAGTAGCCATGCTAATATCAGATAAAATTGACTTTCAACTTAAGTCATCAAAAGAAACATGGAAGGACAGTTTTTACTGGTAAAAGGAAACATTGACCAAGAAGAACTCTTAATTCTTAACATCTATGCTCCAAATGCAAAAACCCTCAGCAAATTTAAAGATCTTGCATGCACTTGGATTGGCAGAATTAATATATTAAAAATGTCCATCTTGCCATAGAAATATACAGATTTAATGCAATCCCCATCAAAATTCCAAGTCAGTTCTTCATAGACGTAGAAAGGGCATGTCTCAAATACATCTGGAATAACAAAAAACCCAGAATAGCTAAAACTACTCTAAACAATTAAAGAACGTCTTAGGGAATCAGTATCCTGGACCTCAAGCAGTACTACAAAGTAATAATGTTAAAAACTGCATGGTATTGATACAGTGATAGGCAGAAAGATAAATGGAATAGAATTGAAGACCCAGAAATGAACCAACAAAAGTATGTTAATTTGATCTTTGACAAAGGAGCTAAAACTATCCAGTGGAAAAAAGATAGCCTTTTCAACAAATGGTGCTCATTCAACTGGAGTTCAGCATGCAGAAGAATTCAAATCTATCCTTGTACTAAGCTGAACTTCAAGTGGATCAAGGACCTCCACATAAAACCAGATACATTGAAACTAATAGAAAAGAAACTGCAGAAAAGCATTGAACACATGGGCACAGGTGAAAATTTCCTGATCAGAACATCAGTCGCTTTTGCTCTAAGATCAAGAATTGACAAATGGGACCTCATAAAATTACAAAGTTTCTGTAAGGCCAAGGACACTGTAAATAGGACAAAATGGCAACCAACAAATTGGGAAAAGATCGTCACCAACTCTACATCCAACAGAGAGCTAATATCCAATATACACAAAGAAATCAAGAAGGTAGACTCCAGAGAGCAAAATAACCCTATTAAAAATGGGGTAGAGAACAAAACAAAGAATTTTCACCTGAAGAACTTCAGACGGCTGTGAAGCATCTTAAGAAATGTTCTACATCCTTAGTCATTAGGGAAATGCAAATCAAAACAGCCCTAACATTTCACCTCACACCAGTCAGAATAGCTGAGGATAAAAACTCAGGAGAGAGCAGGTGTTGGCAAGGATGTGGAGATAGAGGAACACTCCTCCACTGCTAGTGGTATTGCAAGATGTACAACCACTTTGAAAATCAGTCTGGTGGTTCCTCAGAAAACAGGGCATGACACTTCCCGAAGACCCTGCTATACCACTCCTGAGCATATACCCAATGAATTTCCTGGCATGCAATAAGGACACATGCTCCACTATGTTCATAGCAGCCCTATTTATAATAGCCAGAAGCTGAAAAGAACTCAGTTTTCCCTCAATGGAAGAGTGGAAACAAAAAAATGTGCTATATTTACACAATGGAATACTACTCAGCAAATTAAAAACAATGAATTCGTGAAATTCTTAGGAAAATGGTTGGATCTGGAAAATATCATCCTAAGTGAGGTAACCCAATCACAAAAGAACACAAATGGAATCCAGTCACTGATAAGTGGATATTAGCCCAGAAGCCCTGAATACCCAATGCACAATTCTCATATCAAATGATTCCCAAGGAGAAGGAAAGAGAGGCCCCTGGTCCTAGAAAAGCTTGATGCAGCAATGTACGGGATTACCAGGACAGAGATTTGGGAGGGTGTTAATTGGGGAAAGGCAGAGGGAAGAGGGATTATTGGACTTATGTGGAGGAGGGAACAGGAAAAGGGAAAATCAATTGGAATGTAAACAAAGAATATAGAATTTTTTTAAAAAAAAAATGGAAAAAATGGAAAGGAAAGATCTTTACCAGTCCTACATGTGATAGATGGCTAATAGCCAATATATACAAAGAACTCAAGAAGGTAGACTCCAGAGTCAAATATCCCTACTAAAAAATGGAGTACAGAAATAAACAGGGAGTTCTCAACTGAGGAAACTCGAAGGACTCTGAAGCACCTAAAGAAATGTTCAGCATCCTTAGTTATCAGGGAAACGTTACTGAAAACAACACTGAAACTCCACCTCACCCTGGTCAGAATGACCAAGATGAAAAACTCAGCAGACAACAAATGCTGAAGAGGATGTGGTTAAAGAATAATACTTTTCCATTGTTGGTGGGATTGCAAGCTGGTAAAACCACTCTGGAAATCAAAAAACTAGACATAGTACTACCTGTGGACCCAACTATACCACTCCTGGGCTTATACCCAGAAGATGCACCAACATGTAAAAAGGACTCATGATCCACTTTGTTCATAGCACCCTTATTTATAATAGCCAGAAGCTGAAAAGAAACCAGATGTCCTTCAGCAAAGGAATGGATACAGAAACTGGGATATATATATATATATATATATATATATATATATATATATATATATATATATATATATATATACACAATGGAGTACTATTCTGCTATTAGAAAAAATGAATTCATAAAATTCTTAGACAAATTGATGGAGCTGGAGAACATCATACAATGTGAGGTAACCCATTCTAAAAAGATCAATCATGGTATGCACTTATACCATGGAGTTCAACTGGAGGTCAGCATGCAGAAGAATGCAAATTGATCCATCCTTGTCTCCTTGTACTAAGCTCAACTCCAAATGGATCAAGGACCTTCATACAAAGTCAGACATTCTGAAGCTAATAGAAAAGAAACTGGGGAAGAACCCTTGAGGACATCAGTACAGGAGAAACATACTGACTAGAACACCAATAGTGTATGCTCTAAGATCAAGAATTGACAAATGGGACCTCATAAAATTACAGTTTCTGTAAGGCAAAGGACACCATCGAACTGACAAATCGGCAACCAACAAGTTTGGAAAAGATCTTCACCAACCCTACATCAGATAGAGGGCTAACATCCAATACATACAAAGAACTAAAGAAGTTAGACCCTAGAAAAACAAATAACCCTATTAAAAATGGGGTACAGAGGTGAACAAAGAATTTTTACCTGAAGAACTTTGGATGGCTGAGAAGCATCTTAAAAAATGCTCAACTTCATTAGTCATTATAGAAATGCAAACCCAAACAACCCTGAGACTTCACCTTATACCAGTCAGAATGGCTAAGGTTAAAAATTCAGAAGACAGGGGCTGGAGAGATGGCTCAGCGGGTAAGAGCACTGACTGTTCTTCCAAAGGTTATGAGTTCAAATTCCAGCATCCACATGATGGCTCACAACCATCCATAAAAGGATCTGATGCCCTCTTATGGTGTCTGAAGACAACTATAGTGTACTTACATATAATAAATAAATCTTTAAAAAAAAGTCAGAAGACAGCAGGTGTTGGTGAGGATGTGGAAAAAGAAGAACACTCCTCCACTGCTGGTGGGGTTGCAAATTGGTACAACCACTCTGGAAATCAGTCTGGCTGTTCCTCAGAAAACTGGGCATGTCACTTCCGGAGGATCCTGCTATACCACTCCTGGGCATATACCCAGAGGATTCCCCAGCATGTAATAAGGATATGTGCTCCACTATGTTCATAGCAGCCCTGTTTATAATAGCCAGAAGCTGGAAAGAACCCAGGTATCCCTCAATGGAGGAATGGATGCAAAAAAATGTGATATATATACACAATGGAGTACTATTCAGCCATTAGAAACAATGAATTCATGAAATTCTTAGACAAATGGATGGAGTTGGAGAACATACTAAGTGAGGTAACCCAGTCTCAAAAGATCATTCATGATATGCACTCACTAATAAGTGGATATTAGCATAGAAAATTGGAATACCCAAAACATAATCCACACATCAAATGAGGTACAAGAAGAACAGAGGAGTGGCCCCTGATCTGGAAAGACTCAGTGTAGCAGTATAGGGCAAAACCAGAACAGGGAAGTGGGAAGGGGTAGATGGAAGAACAGGGGGATGGAAGGGGACTTATGTTACTTTCAGGGATTGGGGGGCAAGAAAAGGGGAAATCATTTGAAATGTAAATAAAAAAATATATAGAATAAAAAAAAACAATGAATTCACAACATTCTTAGGCAAATGGATGAAATTAGAAAGTGTCATCCTGAGCGAGGTAACCAAATCATAAAAGAACACATGGTATGTACTCGCTGATAAGTGGATGTTATTCCAAAGCTCAAAATAAACTAGTTACAATTCACAGACTACAGGAAGCTCAAGAAGTGTGGGTGCTTTGGGTCCTCTGAAAAAAGGAACAACATACTCACAGGAGCAGTTTTGGAGACAAAGTATGGAGCAGAGATTGAATGAAATGCCACACAGAGACTGCCCTACTCGAGGATTCATCTATAAACAGTCACTGAACCCGAACTCTATTATGGACGACAGGAAGTGCATACCAAAAGGAGCATGTCAGGGTTGTCCCTGGAGGGTCTCTGACAAAGCCTTACACATAAAGAGGCAGATACTAGCAGGCAACCATTGGACTTGGTATGAGGTGCCCAATGGAGGAGTTGGAGGGTAGTTTGGAGGAGCTGAAGGGGTTTAAAGCTCCATGAGAAGAACAAAGATGTTGGTCACCCAGATGCCTTAAGATTTCTAGGAACTAAACCATTAACCAAGGGGTACACATGGTTCCTGTCAACAATGTGGCAGAGGAATACATTGTTGGGCCTCAGTGGTAGGTGTGGTCCTTGTTCCAGTGAAGGCTCAATAAAAGCCCCAACAAAGGGAAATTGAGGGAGTGGGTAGGTGGAACTAAGTCTGTGGAGGGACATATGTTTGGAGGCAGTGGGTGGGAAGAAGTGTTGGGGGTTTTAAGGGAGAGGGAAAACCAGAAAACATTTGAAATGTAAATGAAGATTATATTCAATAAAAAAAGAAAAAATTATTGAAGACACTAAAAAAATAAATAAAAGTCATCTCCAAACTAGATAATAGAATAAAAACTCATCCCTTTAAAATAAAATGTGAATGTATACTGGTATTTTCTCCTTTGTAAGCCATATAATCTTGGGCATTAATTATTCAGCAAGGCCAGTACAGTACAAGAGCAGCCATAGGCAATTTGTCCATAGAAAAGCATGATTATGTTACAATAAGGCTTTCTTTTAAAATCAAACAGGCTTTGAAGTATAAATATGCAATTGATTTCTTCTTTTCTTATTTAGGATGATGAGACTATTGTAATAAACATAAATATTTATAACATATATATTTATGTGCATTTCAATGATATTCAAAAACTACAAAAAATGGAAAGGCTCAAATAGCGCCTTCAAATACCTTCAAATTTTTAGAGAACCCTTTTGTATTCAGCCATCAATTAGCTAACAACTCTAACATATTATTCTTTTAAGAAACACATTAGGAATTTTTCAACCCTTCTCAAATGAACCATTGGCAGGCACCAAGCCACCAGAATGTTGAAAGATAAGATAGGCCAAACAGAGACCACAGATGTCCAGAACCCTGCCACATCAGTGTCTTGATAACTGGTTTGTTCCAAGTCCACAAACAAGTAAAATGATAAATTTTCTTAAGGAGAAATGTTTTTTGAAATAGTAATTAAAATACAAATTTCTACAAGATGACTTGTCTTTACAGCAATTGCTCTGTAAATTCTATAATACAAAGCACTCAAAGGATTTTCTATACATGTTCATGAATGACTTCAGAAGAACCAAGAGAAATGAGTGTCATGCCAGCAGGAAAACATGGGTAAGTTCAGCTTCCAGGAGGACAAGAAGTAGTTGAGAAACACAGCAAGACTTAGTTGGCTCCCCTGATAGCTGGAGATGATGGAAGGAAACCTATCCTGGTTACCAAGGAACAAAATATAATCTTTTGTACTCAGTGCCTTTGCTAACACCACCATTCTTGAGTTAGGGAAGGAGGCCGACTGGGCACACAGAAAAGTCAATAATATATATTTCTCACTATTTTTGTACCAAGCTTGGATAGAAGTGTACTTGATTCTCAAAAATCCCTCTAGGTTACAGACACAGATTATTCAGTGTAGTACAGGTTTATGAATAAAGTTTGGTCTCTGGAATTTACATATAAAAACCTAGGTACATATTTGTAAGGATAGCTCTGAGGAAAGAGAAATAGACAACCCATGCTTACAGCCCAATCAATCTGGACTTCCTGGTGAGTTCAAAGCTAGTGAAAGGCTACCTTAAATAACAAAAGTATTGAAGCAGCACCTGAGGAACCTATCATGTGGATGTGTTCTGCCTTCACATGCATTTACACACATATGTACACATGCTTTATAAGTACATACAAAGTGTTTCTTGGCCAGTCCTTCCTGCTAAAGCTACTTTTCTTCTTTCCCAGTAACAACAGCATCCTTGACTCTTCCTCCAGTTTCAAAAACCTGTCTACTGTGTTGTTCAAAGGAAGTGATTTCTTCCTCACTCCTGCCTCACATTTTCCTGCTCTGAATTTTCAAGAGGTACCCACTCTGGGGAAGACAGCATAGGAGCCCCACCTCCTTTTACTACCTAGGCCTTTCTCCTAAATGACCATCCATCCTTGTTTAAACACAGTGTTGCATGACCAGTAACTTCAGCAGAAAGAAGACTCCCAGCCCACCCATTCATTTCTTCATAACATCCATATGAATGCTGAGGAAAAAAAGAAGGGTGATGCCCTTTCTCCTCCCTCTTGCCTCACAGAGAATGTAATAGGTTGAGTTAACTGTGTGCATTTGCCTCCACCAAGGTGATACATCCATCATTCCTGTGCTTTTGGGGAAGCTTTCTGGTATTTTGTGAAGCAAGCTGCTCTTTCTTGTTTCTCAGTGTCACCTACAGGTTTAACATTAATGTCATTTTTTGAGAATTCCCTGTCAGAGCTGCCTTGTCATCTATCCCTCTTTGTCTTTAAATCTTTCTATAGAGAACAGATGCAGTCCCATGTGAATTGAGACTAACCAAAATGAGAAAGGTGGGAATGGGTATATGACTCAGTTTGCTGAGTGCTTTCCTACAATACATGCAACCCTAAGTTTGTGCCGCAGATTACATAAACATTTTCAGTGAAATGCACCTATAATGCCAGTATTTGGGAGGTGGAGGCAGGAGGATCAGGAGTTCTAGATTGTCAAATTTAGGGTCAGTTTAGGCTGCAAGAGATTCTGTCTCAAAAATTATCAGTAGTAAAAAAAAAAAAAATTAAGACTCCATAGAGGCAAGTCAGAGGGTCACACACTTGGGTCACATCTACAATCTTGAGAAAGTTCCATTGTCCCTCTGGGCTCTAGTGTCCTCCAAGGAAAATAGATTCGATAAAGACTTTACAAAGACAACACCTTTGGAGATCATAAAATAATTCAAGGAATCATGCATACACTAAAAATTGATACATTGGTAGGAGTTCACTGTCTATCCCCATTCCCACACATTTCAGTGCTTCAAAACACTGAGCTGACCAGTCTTTCATCTCTCTGAAATAAAGATTTATGAGCTGAGTATTCCTAGCTCTTGCCAGTTACTCTTTAACTAAAAGTTTTCCTGTTGCTGTTGCTCATCCTGGATGGCTCTGAGACACAACCAATGACCAGGCAGAATGTGCCAACAACTGGGACTAAGCACATGGTTGATCTTCTCAGCTGGCCAAGCTTTTCCATTTATACTAAACAAGGAAATCAGACAAATTCTCAACCCTCTGTGCCACTGCAGAACTTATTATTAAAATATCTTTTATGGGAAAAGATTGTCACATTTTCTGATGTTAGCATGAGCCCATGTGTCCTCTACAAATTTTGAGATTTATGTGCAACCTTAGGGTTTTTAATTTACAGTACATGTAATCTTTGTGCTAAAATCTGGAAATGATGAGATGGGTCACTACTAAGGCTGGTGTCTGCTCCGGTAGGAAGCACCAAAAGTACTTTTGTTGTGCATATGTTTCATGTTGGAAAAATCATACATGTAATAGAAGATCAGAAATTGACATCAGGCTTCCTCCTCTATCACTACCCAACTTATTTTAGAAATAGTCTCCTACTGAACCTGATGCTCAGGCACTCAGCTACCCAGAGATCTCTGGCTTCCTACCATAGCTACCTCCCATATGTTACAACGATTGGTGGGAACCATCGAGCCAGGTATCTGCATGGTGTTGCAGAGGGAACTAGTGTTTTTTTTGTTTGTTCAAAAAGTACTTTATTGACCAAGGTCTAGTGACACTTTCTAAATCCAGATCTGAGCACAATTATTCCATTTATACATTCTTAGCTAGGGGAGCCAAGTCCTACATATAGCACTTAAAGTAAAATTTAAAACTCAGACTGTTTATCTGTGAAATAGGAAAATATAGCCATGAGAGCTGAGCTCTGTTATATAGCACATTGATCATTGAGCAGTCTCCTCTTGTTTATTTATTTATTTATTTATTTGTTTGTTTGTTTGTTTGTTTGTTATTTCATTGATAATTTCATACCGAATATTTTTTACTATATAAACTGTTCCCCACTCCTCCCAGACCTACAGATATACCTACTCCCCCTTTTCCATCTCCACATTTGTGTCCTTTCCTTTTTAACCTATCATGCTCATTTGCCTTGTCCATTTAATCCTGGGGTGCTTTCCCTGGATCCATTCTTACTCTAGACTTTTGCAGCAAGGGGGTGGCAATTCAGGGTTCTGTTTCATTTTGGGACTCATAGAAATGCATGTAGGTACACTGGGTGGTGGCACTAATGGGGCCACAAGCAGATGAAATGTGGTGGGCCTGAAACCCTTTCTTCTTTAGATGTTTCACTGTAAAAACAGCATCTTCCATCTCCAAAAATGTGCAACTGTGTTCCAGCAAATGCACACAGGTGCAAGTGGGCTTGGAGCTGCCCTCTGCATACTATGAAGGTGAGTGCCCTGCTCACCCTTAGCTTCCATTTTTCAGTCGCTGAAGCTCCTAACAATGCTAAGACGTGTGCTCAGTGGTTTCTCCAATCTTGTATAATTTGATTTTCATCAAAACGACTTTACACTCTGAGTTAACAATGTGAATTGAGAGTGATGTCCTGCTGCTGGGTTGAAGTCTGCCATTAAAGGATAACCTTGAGCTAAGTATAAAATGTCAGACTCCCTTTGTTAATGGGGTTTGCTCTATTCTTGGGGACCCAGATCCCCATATAGAATATTTGAAAAATGTCCCATAGTCCTGTACCTGAAATTACTGCAATGCCTCTCAATGTTTATGAGACATACCAGTATTCTTTTCCTTCAGCCTGGATATTCTCACCCCTTCCCCAAAACTATATAATGCTTGCTACACTCGGAATAAACTATGTGCATACAAGCCCACCCAGACAAAAGAAACATGAACAAGCAAAGATCATCTCAGAGAAATAATTCACCAGAGAAGATCACCAGAGAAGGCACTCACGTAAAAAAGTCTTTGGAAAGGTCTTCTCTCCCTACCCCACTCCTGGCACTAGATCCAGCCAGACCAGGATCCTGCCTGTTTCTTACTCTGTTTCATCCTTACATCATTACTGTGTGGCAGTGTGTGGACATACTGTAAAGGAGAATGCTAAGGTCAGGAAACCAAAAGAGGAAAGGTATATTTCAGTTATGATTTAGAAAGCTTCAATCAATTGTCTCCTGGTCCGTTGCTTTGACCGGAGGCAAGGTAAATCTTTTAGGCAATGAGACAGAGGAGAGCTGTTCACATCCTGTTCATCATTGTAGATAGAACTAAGAAAAAAGAGACAGAGACAAAAACACAGACTGAAACAGAGTCAAAAACAGGATGTATACCACCAGCACACATCCTAGTGATTATTTCCTCCAGAGAGGACATAATGTTTCCATCACATCAAAAATGCTTTTAAAAATGTGAAGCCATAGTGGAGTGACACATTGCTATCAGAGATCTCATAGTCTAGTCACTTACCAAAGCCCTGCCTCTGAATATCAATGGAGATCAGGCCTTTGATATGCTAGCCTTTGAGGGACATGCCAAATGGAATCCACTCACAATAAAGATCAATTACTCTCAGCATAGGACCCCTAAACCCCTAAAGACATGAATAAGTATCTCATCTAGACTCCCCTACCTCTTTTCAAAAAACAAAAAACAAAGAACAAAACAAAACAACAAAAAAACAAAACAAACAAAACAAACAAACAAAACAACAACAACAACAACAACAAAACAGCATCTCAAGTACCACGGGCTGGCCTTATCCTTTCTGTGTAGATACATACAAAGTTAAACATCTGATCCTTTGATTCTTCTATCTGAGTGCTAAAATTATAGTAATGCCTCATGATGTCTGGTTTGTGTGGTGCTAGGGATGGAACCCAGGGTTTTGTGCTTGCTCAGTCAGAAATCTACGAACTGTGCCATATCCCTGAGATGCTCACTGTTTACCCCAAAACAGGAACTGTATTCTTTTAGGAAGATATCTAAACCCTTGAAATCCTCACTGCTGGCTCAGTTCATTCTACATTTTTTCCTCACCTCTTCCAAGCATAGAAAAGTGACCAAGTGTCCCATCCTCTCTGCAGCATTCCTTACTTCCTATTCTCTCAGGAACTGGGTCCCCATGTCTAGCATCATCCTTACTGAGCCCACCATGGTGCCTCCCATAGTCATGTGATTTCAACCTCACATGTGTCATCTCTGCCTCAGTGCTACCATGACTCCTCCTCATTGATTAATGAAGAAACTTTGTCATGTCCAAGATAGAATAGTTGTAGAACTTATTAAACAGTTTGTCCTTTGACCTCCCCAAACGTGGAACACCCACACTGGCAAGAAACTCATTGTACAGCAAAGTTGTCACTGACCCTGGAAAGTAGAAGTTACTGGTTCCCAGGATTAGCAGTTTGTTTTAGCCCATGTAGTAGCTAACTCTCTCCACACTACCTAATATCTGCCTGAAAACAAGAAAGTGAAAAGTTAAATTAGGGTAGAGCAGAAGGCTGTATAAGTAATTCTCTTTCCAAACAAACATGAAGACCTGAACTTAGATCCCTACCATGAGGAATTGGGAGAGAAAGCAGAGAAGAAAGAGGCAGTTCACTTTAAAAATCTCAGCATTCAGGAGGCAGAGGCAGGCCATTGTAACCAAAATGATGAGATCAAGATTTAATTACAGATTCTGCCAAAAAAAAAATCCCAAAAATCAAAAAATCAAAATCAAAAACAAAAACAATATTGTTGAATAGAACTAAAAAAGACAATATCTTCTTCTGTCCCCACACATATTTGTACATAGGAACATGTATATTCATACAAGAACCTTCACAGTCTGTCATTCCAGTTGCTTTCAGGGGCTGAAAGACATATTTTGAAGGACTCATCTTCCCTTTTCATAGCTTGTTCATTTCAAAATTGCCATGATATTTACTTTAGATTACTATTTCTTTGGTGTTTTTATATTTTGCATTTCTATACAAAACAGAATAAAGGTTTTGAGAAAAGAGAAATTTTTATTTGTGAAGAAAAAATAAAAGGAACCCAATTACCACTATCCTTTACCTTTGCTCTATAAACAAACAAATGAACAAATACTATTTGGGAGTATCACTGGCTTCCATATTTCCCACTCTGTTTTTACTAAAATGTTCACCCCAAAGGGATTGAAACCTTACCTCTGTACATTCATTTTCTAGATAAATCATCTGATATCTATCTACAATGGTAACATAACTTGGTTATGTCTATTTTTGTTAGCAATCTCTAATACCTGGGTAAGGGACAGGAGATAAACAATACACACTGGTGAAAAGAAGACATGGATAAGCCCATCACATTTTTAGAAATGACACTGTAGAATGTATACTGTTCAGCCTAACTTCCAGGCCTCCCCTATCTCAAATAGCAATAAGAACCTGCCTGTTGTATGTGCTGGTCCATCAATTTGTCCTCACTATATTCTTTTTATTGAGCTTTTCATCTCACTGTGAAAATCTCTTGCTTAGTGTCTTGATTTCTTTCCTGCTTAGCTATTACCTTCCAATCTTAGTCCATACAAGAGCAAGAACAGTGTCCTTCCCAACTCTAGGTCAAATCTGTCCATAGTCTTTGCTTAGCCATTCTTACAAATTCCTGTTGTCCTTGCAACAGAATCAAGTTCTCTCCCTCTCTCCCTTTCTCCCTCTCTTCCTCTTCCCCCACTCTCTCTGTATGTGTGTGTGCATGTGTGCATGTGTGTATGTGAGTGTGTGTGTGTGTGTGTGTGTGTGTGAGAGAGAGAGAGAGAGAGAGAGAGAGAGAGAGAGAGAGAGAATGTGCTTGTTTGTTCATGTGTACATTTTTACACAACTTTGCAACATCTAGTATTAATTGGAAGGAACCATTTACCTTGTTTTACTTAGGCAGTGTCTCTCACAGTATTTGTATTGTCTTACATCTGCTTTCTCCATCCTGGAACCAACATATGTAGGATTACTTCAATAATAATGGTTCAGAGAATAAAACTGAGGTCTTATCATTAAAAGGCAAGCACTTCTCAAACTGAACTACATTCACAACTTACATACCAGCTTTTAAAAATGTTACAAATGCAGGGTAGAGTACAATATTAAAGTGTCCAGATTCTATCCTACCATATGAATGTCAGGGATCAAACTCAGGTTATCAGTCTTCGTAGCAAGTACCTCTATCCTCTGTGCTAAATTCCTGGCCCATTGACTTTCTTTTACAGCAGACCTATATTTAAATAAAGTCATTAATCAGTAAATTTAATGATTCATTTAAATAATTCCTGAGTAGTTTTAAAGGTTTTAATATTCCATAATATAGACTAAAATTAAGATAAGTTTAGGAGGAGAGAAAACCCATTAAAGCCATAGTAGATCTTTGGTGGACAGAGGAATTCTGCTCTGATGCCCTTTTCACTGAGTATTTGTAGTTCTAGCTGGTGGGACACTGTACACAGAATGCCAGGCCTCAGCAATCAAATGTCCTCTTCAGCACCTGAGACCTTTCACCTTCGGCCACAGCCTTCTCAGACTAGCTGACATTCATCAACTTATCTGGGCCTGGAAATCTGAATGCTTGCCATAAAATAAAAGACACACCAGGGACTCCACTGCAGTTCTTCATGTCACCTGAGGCTATGCAATCTTGTGGGCCTACATCCTTGAAGCTCAACTCTTCCCTGCCATTCCAATGCTTTCATATCGGTTTCATGCATGATCAGGCAAAAACAGATGCATATTCACCTAGATAGAACACTGATGAAAGACAGCCCGCCAAAAATTCAATCTAGCTTAGTGATAGTGAGTAAACAGGGTTACCTCCAGGATTATGGTAACACAAAAGCCGTTGGATCACTGAAAAGACCAGTAAAGCATGAGCCACCACTCCTGCATGATGTATCCCTGAGGTACCTTCTACCACTTACTAGCAAGTCATTAATGAGAGCCCTCTCTCCCCAGAAATCATTGCTTATATAATATTATAAATCTTATTAGTTTTAAGATGTTCCTGAGACAAGTTTTGTTTCTTGTTTATTTACTTTGTAAGACACATAAGTATCCTTCTGGAGTGTTTAGACACCTTGATGATGGAGGGAATGTTTTAACTCAGAGAAAATCACTTTGAAACACCTTGCATAAACAGAGACAGGTCCAAATAGTTCCCTGCCAAACATCAATATTGTGAAGTTTACTCTAGGAACTACTTCCAGGGAAGCCTGACCCACACCAAATTCCTTCCACTGGTAAACACCTCTCCAAGGCAAGAGGAGAGATAAAGTGTTATTCATTCCTAAAGTGAGAGATGCATCTTTACCAACAGCCACTCAACTTCTTTTGGAGGGCTCTGTTCAAGGAAAAGCCACCAAGAACCCATGAAATGGGTCTCTTACACAATTCATAAGAATCCACCCTAGTGGGAGTGTTGAAGAAACTTCCTGGGAAAGATATGCTTGACTTCATTTTGAGGAAGTAAGCTGTAACTCTCCAGTTATAGAGCCAGACCAGATGGGGACAAAAGATTCAGAGATGAAGGGTGACAACAGGCAAGTGTGATGGGTAGTCAGTGTCTAGGTCAGATTTTTCAAGGTTCTTGGTGTCTTACCTGAGAATGAATTAAAAGTTCAATCAGATTTGCAAAAATAGAAATATTACTTTATTCATCAGTATACTCGCCAAATACTTTCAAAATCAGAGGCTATGCAAAGGATATTACTCACGAGTCCTTGTCATTGTTTTCCATTCCTTTTATGGGATCCAACAGAAGGAAACATTTGGTTGAAAAGGAAAGAATTTGGGTGGTTCTATATTTTGACTTACAGTTTTCAACATTTATAAATATTTCTTTATATAACTTCTTCATTACCATAATTCATCTGATTTAATCACATGCACGCCCAATCATGAATTGGTATAAGGTGGTAAATAGTGGATTCTCCATAAAGGCTATACAATTGCCCCATTGTGTATGTACACAAAAGTAGTCCAGTACATATTGGCACATTATTATTTGTTTCAGGCTTTGACCCTGAATTGTCTGAATAATAACAGCATACTTTCAAAATTGACATCACACTCCATATGAGTGGAAGACCTAGGCTGTCAAATAGTTACTAGGTTCATTGTTTGAAAAATGCATAAATATATCATCTATATCAAGTGAAGTCAGAAGTTGCTCTGCTATTCATTATGCTTGCATGACCCAAAGGGATCAGAGGATGGAGAAAGAGAAACTGTCGCTTGCACACATGAATTAAAGCAGGACCCTGAAACTGCTGGCAATGGGACAATATGGAGATGCCACTAAAGAAACAATGCCTTAAGAAAGAGATCCCTCTAAATGGTTTGATAGTCTAATACTTGGCTGTCCTAACCACAGATTCATACAACACCTGCAAAGTCAAAGAAAGTATTGAGCCATACTCTACCATGCTTCTTCTATTCCTTCTCGGTAACTTGGGTCTTGAGGTCACGTATCTCTGTTGCTTTGGGTATTAAGCAAGAAGATTTGCTTGCTGGACTCTATAGAATCTCAAACAATTACACACTGTATATGCTTTCAATGAAATAGTTAATCTTTGTTGTCAGATTGACATGGAATAGAATCTAGAATCTACAAGGCCAGTTTCTGAGCATGTCTATGAGAAAGTTTCTAGATTGAGTTAATTACATTGAGAAGTTATAGACCAATGGTAGATATCACTATGCATAGTTGGAAATTGCTAATTGAATAATATGAAAGTGAGCTAACACCAGCATTTATTGTTCTCTGCTTCCTGACTGTGAAACATAATCAGCTGCTTCATACCCATGCCATTATACTGTCAAGTCAGAATTGGGAATTACCATGTAAACACAGCTCTGGGTGTGCGTACAAGAAATGGGGAATTATTTTCGACTAGATAAATTGAAGTGAGAACATAGACCTTGACTGTGGACAGCACCATGTGCTGGGTCCTAATCTGTAAAAACTAAGAGGGGAGAAGAACACCAGCATCCATCCCACCATGTTTCATTTATATATATATTTAGGTTTTTGAAGCAGGGTTTCTCTTGACAATGGATGAATGTGGCTATCTGCAATCATGCTGTCCTCACCATGATAGGTTGTGCCCTAAAACTGAGCCAAAATATACATTTCTTCCTTAACATGCTTTTGTAAGTAACACAGACTTCTTTGCAAGGACATGTCCACCACTCCTCAAAAACCCTACTGCTTCCAACACCATGTATTACCCAAGTCTGTCTCACTGATATGTTTCACACAGTGAAGATTTAACTGTATCCATCAGAGACAGGCCAGTTCAATCTTCATTTTCCTGTCTAACATTTCTTATGTACTTTTGTTCTGATCACTTGTTGACTTCCTCTGATAATGAACTGTCAGAGTAATTAAGACCCCCTAAAGGCTTTGTATTCTAAATGACTGGTGGCTTCTCAGATAAAAGACTTTACCAACACCAAGGGCTGTATTAGTAGGAACGGATCTATTTTCAAACCAGGTCTGAATTTCTTTCTTTCCTTCTTTGTTTCTTTGTTTCTTTGTTTCTTTCTTTCTTTCTTTCTTTCTTTCTTTCTTTCTTTCTTTCTTTCTTTCTTTCTTTCTTTCTTTCTTTCTCTCTCTCTCTCTTTCTTTCTTTCTTTCTCTCTTTCCTTCCTTTCTTCCTTTTTTCTGTCTTTCTGTCTGTTTTAATTTATATACTGCTTTCTTTTCTTTTCTTTCTTTTTTTTTTTTTTTTTGAGTAAAACAAGACAGTAGCAAAACTTTAGTTTTGAGTTTTAATTTGTTACCTGGATGCTTCTTACATTTACAAAAAGCTTTTAGGATAAATAATAAATTTTGCTCTAAATAATTTCCATCTGCTTTAGCCCAGTGACTCAGACATAGCTAATTAAACTCACAAAAAGAGGACATATATAAAAACCCATTGCAGAAGTGAGGGTGTGTGTGAGGCTGCTTACAAGGTGAGCCTCCTGCACCTCACAAGACTAATTGCAGACCACCAATGCACATGTCAGCATATGCCTAGACAGTAAGTGAGAGGTCTGCATAGTGAAATTCATGGGACAAATGCCTGCTATTTGTAACATTATATTGCATGTCTTGCTTTCCCATGTGAGATATCTCCCCTACTCTCTCTCTCTCTCTCTCTCTCTCTCTCTCTCTCTCTCTCTCTCTCTCTTTCTCTCTCTCTCTTTCCCCTCTCTTTCTCTCACACACACACACAAACACACACACAAATACACACACATAACACACACACACACACACACACACACACACACACACACAAGATCTTTGGTAGAGTGCTTTCTTGTAGTAGGCCTGGAAACTTCATATCCTGACTGGCCTCTCTTGGACAGGACTTCTGCATATACCTCTCCCTTTGCAACTTCTTCCTTCCTCTTTGTCTTTCCTCCTTCTGTAGTGACTATCTGTTTTGCACTTCAGCAAGCATATCCAAGTTCCAGTCCATTTTTGAATGGCCCCATCTCAGCTACTCACTGATTATTATGTATTTATAAAACTCACTAAGGTTGTGATTTTGTATTTCCTTATGTGATTATTTAATTCATGTTTGCCTTTTCCATGACCACCATAGGGTCCCCTGGGGAAAATTTTTGCATTTGACATTTACTTTTATGTCTTTCTCCCTTCTGGTTTCCAGAATCTATGACACTGTGTATTGCATATCACAGATACTCAACTAATATTTTTGAGAAAATCTAGAGATGACAACAATATTTTTCTTAAGTGATGCTAACACGTATCAGAAATACATAGAAAAAAATCTGTTACTCTCATATCTGAACTGCAAGAAAACTGTTATATGACTTTTCCTGGGATACATGAAGAAATGTCTTTGCAACATATACAGCATATCAACAATTGACAAAGAAAGACAGAGAGAGAGAAAGAAAAAAAGCCATTTGAATCTCACTAAGCAAACAAATGAGTTTCCTTGTCCTCAGGGAAAATATACACTTTACTTATGTAAATAATTAAAAACTAAGTTATCCCAATTACCAAGTAAGTTTCTAAAATCCTGCTAATATAGATGGCCTCTGGTGTCCTTTCACAAGTGCACTTTAAATAACAAGCTTTATTGTATGATTTGTTAGTATATATAGTATTGTGTGTTTCAAAAAATGACAATATCACCAATTAAAATTCCATCTGGAGATTCCTCAGCCCATAAAGTCTTTGCTACATAGGCATACCCACTTGAGTTCAATCTCTAGTAGCTAGGTAGAGTACGGCTAGTGTGGTGGTATATACTGGTGTTCTCAGCGCCAACAAGGTAGAGATGGTTGGATTATCAAGGTCATCTTGGACAGCCAGCCCAACTCAAGAATTCTGGCCAATTAAAGCTTTGTCTCAAAAACTAAGGTAGATGTTTCCTGTGGAACAGAAACAGAGTTGACCTCTAGCCTCCCCATGGATGCACATCCAATGAACATATGTAGACAAACACACACAATCTCCTCTAAACAATTGCAACTGTACAATTAGGGCATCCATTTAAAAGAACCCTTGCTCATATCAACCACTAATTTTTGCCAATCAGGCTATCTGTTTCCTCTTTATCTAAGAAATGTAGGCTTGGTCATCAAGAATCCATAAGAGAGAAACAAGAACAAAAGCAGATTCAAATATTTCCCCTTGGCACATAGTAGCTATGCACAGGAAGTTTAATAAACTCCTTGAGGTTTTGTTTCTTTACCAATTCACTAGAAGATAGTGAAGAAGCCCAAAAATTTTGTTTGTGGTTGTCACCTAAGGGTTCCTGTGCTAGACTTGGTCACCACTGTGGTGATGCATGGAAGTAACTAGCCTTACAATTGCTGATGGCACATAGAACACTAAAGGATCTGCTCTCACATGGGGTTGAAGTAGCTGCCGTGGCATGACTGAGTTGTCTAAAGATTGAGTTGTTACAAGTTGATCTTCTGATTGTTCTCTGGCCACTGTTTGAGATCACCTCTTCCAGTAAAATGCAATCATCACTCTGCTTGTCACTATGAGCTTCTCATCAGAGCCAGCTACAATTGACAATATACTCTCCTCTAAAATTTTGTTTGAACCTACCTGAAGTATTTCCTTATATTAGTTAAACAAAAACAAAAGCATCAATAGAGAAATCTACCTTGTTTATGCTTATGTTGTACACAACTGGCAGAGTTATGTGCTAGGCCCAACCGTAAAATGTCCTGGAAGGCATAACACACCTATTAAATAAGGAAGGAAGAGCAAAAAACAGAGAAAGGCAAAAAACTCAATCTGTACACACAGGGAAGGGAGGCATTTCAGAAGTCTAATAATTCCCTAATCAGAACTAGTGAGAACTATGTATAGCAGTTCTGGTCTAGTTGTGGCCTTGCCCATCATTGATCCCTCATGATCTCAGCACCAGTCTCCCTGCAGACAGGTCTAATAAGTTGTCACGACTATTAATATCTTCTCCTGGGAAACAAGATTCCTCTCTGGTAAGCACCAGAACCTCAGATTTTGAAAGCCCTAAGATAGATAACAGGAAAAAAATGCTATTTTCTAATGGTGTCTACTTCTTAAAGCTCTAGTAGCTAAAGTGAGGAGGAAGAATCTCTCCAGTTCACAAGCCTTTGCTCAGAGAGTTTATATGTCTATTGGCTCAGAAAAATCAAAGGGGTGCTGGTTGCCACAATTCCTGCTTCCTACACTTTCCATTCTATCTACAGAAAATCTCTGAGACTAACAAGTACCCTCTGAAACCTTCTTCGGATATCTATGAGAAGAGATCCAGAATTCTGCAATGTGATTCAGACTTATTATCTTTATCTGGTATTCTGTCTTTCTGTCCATGCTAACAATAAACCTTCTAACATACTTATTACCGAGAATGCAGATCACTGTCTCCACTGAGTCTCAAACCATTGGCTTTTGATGTTTTAAGTGTACATGAGGTAAGTACAGATGTCAGTTTGACCATGGGAAGGGGATGAGTTGCCTCTTGTATACAGTTTTGATGCCCAGGGACCCAATGTAAGGAATTCAGTCCCTTGCCTTTTTGTTACTGAGATAAAACACTATAACCAAAGAATCTAATTGAAGAAACCATTTAATGTGGGACTTACTGTTTCAGAGTTTCTGAGCCCATGATAACAGAGCAAAGAACTTTTAAAAGGAAGAGCTGAGAGCTCACATCTTGATCTGCAAGTTGCAGGCAGAGAATGCTAACTGGAAATTCTTTCGAAACTTCAAAGCCAACCCCCACAGACATACCTCATTCAAAAATGTCATATAATTCTTCTTCCCAAATAATTCCATCAAATAGGTATCAAATATGCAAAGACGGGAGCATATACATACCATGTTCATTCAAGCAACCATATTCTAGTTTTAAGTCTATGACATATTCCTTAAAAATTACGTTCTGACTGCAAAGAAGGTATGCCTAAGCAGCAGAAAAAATGAACTTACCAGCAAGAGTAAGATCTAATATGCAAAAGCAAAAGCTTTCTTCTTTTCATATTCTCCTGTTTTGACTGTCACCAGAAGATATGCTCCATCTTTAGTGTTGAACATTTTAGCTGAAATGATCCAGTCCTGAAAAATTCTTCACATATGTTTCCAGGCACTTGTGTTTAACTTGATTTCAGATGTAGCCAAGTTGATAACCAAGATCAGTCTTCACACACTCTGAGCAAGAAGAAAGATGGCAGTGGGCATATCTAGACCAGGACACAGCAACTTAAGAGGTATCATATTTGTCTAGATGACTTAACCTATTATACAGGGTATTCCACAACATCTATTAATGTATGTAAATCATGAGGTGAACATTTTTACCACTGCCACAGTATACCTTCCTCTCTGCTAAGTGTATTCTTTAGATTGTGAAATGACTATGCCAGGAATTAAAACATTCTAAAAAGAAACTTTGCACCCAGCTTTAGCTCTCAGACTTTTGAAATAGTTAAAACAATTGTCCCTATAGAACTGTAATTTCTGAAGGCATGAACTACCTACCATCTGTGAGTCAAAGCTGAAGTTAAATCCAAAAGTAGTTGAAGCCTCCTATACTAGGCTTCCATTATAACCCCATGATTTACACAAAAATATTTCATCTCATACATTCTTCAACTAGTTTCTTCCCCATTCTTATATTCTGCTAAGTCTTGGAGCTACCAGGGGGAGAGGGGGCAAAAGAATGTGTAGCGTAGGCTCTCTATGAACTGAACCTACTATGGTAGAAAAAATAAAAAGTTCCCCTATGAATGCTCTCCCCTTATCATATGAATCTGAACATGATTGTAGGTCTGGACCCTACTGGTCTATCTTGTGCCATCTGCAGGAGTCTTTATGCAAATTCCACTCCTTTTGTGGAATTACTTTTATTCTCTCCTTGGACATAACCTTGTCACAGGATGAGGTCAAACTCATGTCCAAGGACAGGCCTACAGAGAGATTTCCATGACAATTGCATATTCTACCAAGTTGAAATTTATCACAACACATTATATTTGAGCACAAAAATAAGGCAAATAATGTCTTTATAGATGAATCCAGGTGAAGCATGTTATGCCATCAGCAACCAGAGATGTTCTAACTCATCATCCCTCATGTAGGCACAAGATGAATCAAGGCAAATTGTTATGAAGTAAATAGAGTTCTCTACCACAACCCCCAGCTAATGTGCAGTAGGAAGCACTCAATCGCTGCTCAATAAACCTGCTCATATTTTATGCCTGATAATTCCTACAGAGAAATTATCTGTGAGGACTATCTCTGATCCATCCACAGAAGGTGCCATTGAAAACTAAAGACCACAGATATCAATTCATAGTCATGAGCAGCCTATAAAGATTTCCTGCCTCCAACTAGAAATTAGTTCTTATTTACACTCCCAGGACATGGGCTTTAATGTAAATCTATTAGTTCTAGAAACTGAAAAAATCCATAATAGATAATCTGATCAATAAACTGTGAGTAGAAGATTTCAATAAGAAAGGGTAAGGGAGGCAGTCAGCCTTTGGGGTTCAAAGCCACATGGATTCATGTTCCTCAAGGCAAGAGGCTTTTAAAATTACTCACTTTGCAAGTACGGAAAGTCTTAAAGCTAGACTCCAAGCTGACCTCATACTTATACTTTGTATACATAGTGTAAGACTTTCTAAATATACATTGCTACTGTCTCTGAGAATGGCTTATCTTTGCATTTAATTACATCTTCTTAGGTGCCTTCAACCTAGTAGGCTCCTTTCCAAGAAAAGTTAAAAAGAAGACAACATGTATATATACCTTCCAACACACATTCACATCACAGGCACGGAGGACAGACTCTTCTGAATTGCTTCAGGTCGGACTGTGAATCTTATAGACATGGCATACTGTCAGAGCATCCTAGCAATTTAGGTTATACTACCCAGCTTTTGTGGGCCAAATAGAGAAAGTGTTAATAGCAAAAGCAGGAAAAGAGTGATTATTCAATGTAGCCTCATAAAGAAGATGAACAAAGATTTTTAGTGATCTCCTGCTCATGAAAATATTTTGAGTCCAGACAGGATGTTCCATTTTAAACAGGATAAGAGGTACTAATCAGCAGTACTAGTCCAGGTGTGGTCTAGCTGTTCTTTGACCCATCATTGTCTTTGCTCCAGCCTTTCCAGCAAGATGGTCTACCACATTGTCAGAACTATGTAAGTCCCTTTCTGAAAGATGAGGAAACACACACACACACACACACACACACTTTGGAAGCACCGTGTTCTAGGTCTTATTCTTCTCCCAGAATGAGACTATGAGACTTAAGGAGAAATTCCAATTCCTTTATTTCCATAGTCAGATAATCAAAGGGAACATTACAAGTGTACCTTTAAAATATCTTTATTCTTCCCAGGATGGTTATATCCAAGGAATAGAAGATCGGAAGGATCCATGGGGGCAAAACAATGTTTCATCTCAACACCAGTAACTATGATTCAGGCTTCGTTTTTTGAGGGCAACGAGCCCTCTTCTGAGTCTGCTCAGTATCCATAGTGGCCTGGACTCAGCAGGTAATCTCCAGAGACTTCTTTCTATTTACACTACAGAAGTCCAGCAAGTACTTGATTGAAACTCATCTCTTTCCCTTGGAAACTTAGTTCATAAAGCCAAATCAGCCATGCATTAACCTATCACACAACACGTAGAGACTACGCAGCAGAACTCAGCACATGCTACAGCCAAAATCAAGTTTATTTCAACTGTATCTGTTCATTACAAAGGCAAGAGGAAACTCTGAATTCTCGCTGAGGTACTGAGTTTTATTTTTAAATATTTTTGTTTTTGTATTTGTTTTGCTTTGTTTATTGGATAGTGTTTCTCAGCTTCAGGTTCAGGGATGCTTGGGGCTAAATTTGTAATGGTTCCTCATACCAGCTGAGAACTCTTGTTTAGTAATTAGCGTTCTCATTGTCATGACAAAATTCTCAAGAAAAGTAACTTGCAAAAGTAAGAGTTTATTTTAGCTCACAATTTGTGAGTCCAGGCCCTCAGGTGATTGAAGTACTGTTAGGAAAATTTGAAGTATCTGGTTACACAATATCCAATTTAGGAATCAGAAATCAAAAATGCTAATGCTTCTCTGCTTGCTTTCTTAGTGCATAGTTCTACTTCCCATTTCAGTTAAGGTAGTCTAGAAATCCCTCACAGATGCATCCAGAGGATAATCCTCTAGGTATCCCTAGACCTTGAGAAACTGACAGAAATAATGATTATGCCCAGTATCAACCTGTATATCAGCTGCTTTTTCCCAGCATTTACCTCATTGTAAGACCATGACCTCAATTTCTTTGCCTATTTTTAACCTCTTTGAACCTGTTTATTTATAATACACGTGATGACAAGGAGGAATAAGGAGAGATGGGAGAGGAAGGCAGGAGTCGAGAGATGGAAGGGAAGGAAGAAAAGGAGAGAGAGGAGAACAGAAAGCACACAATGGGAAGCTTCATGAAGAGAGTCTGAAACCTGAGCTTTGTACCAGGAATTCTATTCAGAAGCTGTAACTTCCACATTCCCCTATCTCAGAAATAATGTTATAAATGTTGAACAGTCAAACAGTCACTTCCTGGGATGGTTTAAAAACATGAATGGTTCCTATTTAAAAATAAGGCATACAACTCTGCATATTAAATGTCTGTAGGTAACATTTAAAAGAGGTGTCCATTCCTGATTATATACAAGGGACTTTGTCACCAGGAACTTGCCATGTAGCTAAAAATATAGGGATTTATTTATTTATTTGTTTATTTATTTATTTATTCATTCATTCATTTATCTATCTATCTCTCTATCTATTTGGTTATGTATTTATTTATTTCTGTGACCCAATTGTATGGTGATAATTACACCCTCATCTCCTTTTATCACACAACTTAAGATCGATTTCAAATTTTTCTCAATGTCAAAAACATTTAATATAACAATATAACAAAGAACTATAAAATAATATACTGTGGTAGTACTGTTCTTGTTCATATAATGAAGTGCTTGAAAATGGCACCAAAAATAAGGAGAGATTTATTTTGGTTCACATTTTGAGAGTTGAGCCAATCACAGCAAGGAAGGCATGGAGCAGGAGAAGTAGACAGCAAGTCAAACTTCACCTCCACTCAGGAACCAGACAAAGATAAACAGTGATAATGATTACTCTCTTTTATGCAGTACAGGACACAAGTACTCCCTACTACTAAGATAAGTCTTTTCACCTCAGGCTAGAAACTGCCTTACAGATAACCACAAGAATTTGTTTCCATAGTGATTCTAGATTCTGTTTATTGACCACAAAGATTATTAACCCATGAGGATAGCAATCTTGTTGGATCTCATAGGAAGATGAATATTCTGGACAGTTCACATCTCTTGATTCCAGTGATTTCCATGACAGTAAACAAGATGTGCTCACCTGGGATGAATGATAATGCCTGTTTTCAAGGAATGTATAATCTAAGTACAGAGGGGAAGTCTTTACCCCCAGCCCATTTTGCTTTTGGGATTACTAAAGCAAAAAGTCTCATGACTTTACTAGTGTGAAAATATAGGACCCAGGCCTGAGCTTATGTAAACTGTGGGAAAGACTCCTAGTGTCATTTTTGCATAATTTAAATATCACTGTTTATATGGTTCAAATAGACATTCACTTCTACTCTACAATTCTACGTGTCTGGAGGCTATTTTTGCTACAAATAAATGGGGAATCATTAAAGTCATATTGGCTAATTACCCTGTTTCTCAGTGGTTATACAATGAGTAGATGTGTCAAAGGATCATATCCTGCCTCATTCATATAATTATGAATGATTCCATAACAAAAACAAGTGTAACATTTAAAGCACATGGCCCCATCTGAAATCTGTCCTCTCTGTATGAATGAATTCAAATGCAATGCAATATAGGATCTAATGGAACAGAATCAGACCTACTGTGAGTGTCTGGAAAGAACCAGGAGCTGGCACTCTGAGAATTATTGGTTTCATCAGCTCTACAACTGAGACCAGGATTACTGAAGGAGAAAACACCACAGACAGGTTGGAAAAGGCACAGCATTTTTGAATAGCCACATAGTCTATAGGTACTAAAAGCAGATTGTAGGTGGATGAAAATATGCTAGAGAGCTCAACAGTCAATGACCTCTTCTACTTTAACCTGAGGCATTGCTATATATACCACTTTAGTGACCCTTGAGAAGCTCAAAGGTGTATTAACTGTTGAATTTCAAACCAGAAGCCAGATGGTAAATTGAAGCATAGCAAGCAAGAGGTAACTTCTGAAATAAACCTACTCAGTTTGAAGTATCATATCTGGACCTTGCTTTGTGGAGGGAATTGTCCTGATTCTAAGGATGTTTCCTTTCCATTAGACAACACAGCTACATTCAGTACTGTCCCAGGCAAGGGTAGGATCTCTGAAGAAAGGATTAATCATCATAGCCATGGTTATGTCAATCCCAAGTTCCTCCTTTAATGAGGCAGAATATCATTTGTACCATCAGTTCAGGGATCTTTCTGAAAAATAACAGAGAAAGGAAAGGATCAAAGGAGGAAAGCTAGGACCCCAAGACAGAAAGATGGTTGGGTGATAATGCAAAATAAGAAAACAGGCATAGAATTCTAGAGGCCAGATAAAAAGTAGTAACTACTCATGGTAAATGTGCAAATATTTGGCCTTATAAGACTGAGTGCTGTGTATCTCCCTCCTTCCTCTCTACCTGTCACCTTTAAACTCCTTGGTGTTTGGAAATAAAATGTGTAGTTCTTATGAAAAGCACACAGCAGACCCAGGAATGTTGAATGAACCCCTTTAGTGTTGGACTCTAGAGCAAACATGCACATGTTTCCGCATGACTGGAATGTGACTCAGTCTTTGTTTACCTTGTCATATAACTTTGTATTAAACTTGAAATGTGAAAAAAGGTCAATGTAAGGTTTAATCTAATAAATGCAGTTTAGAGCTTCTTACATTTTGCCATCTGGACTCAGTCCAGAATGAAAGTGATATTTTGATTAATGAGTCATACCACAGAGGCCCAAGGGGAAAGAACAACTGATAGTCTAACCTCAAGAAGTGAGCATTCTTGAGTGTTGAAAGAGTGGGAGAATGATAGGTGTTCAGAACAGTTACACAGATTTTCACAATGTGCTCTTCTTTCCATAGACAGGCTTGCCAATACCTCCATATCCAACTATACAGAAAGAAGATTTTTAAAACTTCTTATTGAAAACCCACATTGATGGTAAATATATTTGACCTTCATGAGCAGCAAGACTCATTGGTATTGTTGGATGACAGGTCAAAACTATCTAGCTTTAATTTCAGTTGAATATTGAGACCTGATACTCTCAAAACCAAACTGGGTAAAAGAGGTCAACAATGAACTGACAGTAAATGCTGAACCAGAAGTTTATTCTCAACCCAATACTCCTTCATTCCCATGAATATAAAATGGATTCTTACCTTTGAAGAAGTTCATGTGTATCTCTTACTTAGAGTCTTTAATGGACTGCTGAATAAGTTTTTTTTTTTCACCTGGAGGAGTTGGGGAGAGGGACAATGGACTTTGACTCCCACCTGGGAAATCAAAGTGGTTAAATGTAGATCAAGCAAATACCATAAATTGATATAACAGTGTCTCAATTACACAAAATGTGATAATTAGGAGATAATTATCCTAATCCTAAGTTGTTCTATCCTAGGACAAATAGGATATAATTGCATAGAAAGCTGTAGTAGGAAGGCCCCAGGGCCAACAGAAGAAACTAGAAAGTCAAGCATATCTGGAGTAGCAACTCAGAGATAAGGCTGCCCTTGTGTAGGGTGTAGGTAGTTTCTTAAGCCAGTAGAGAGAATGAAGTATCCCACTCCTGGAAAGGTGGCTCAGTTAGCATATCATGTGCTTGTCATGCAAGCATGAAGACCTGAGATTAGGTACTTAATATTCATACACACATACACCACCACCACCACCACCACCACCAAGAACAGCAACAACCAACCAACCAACAAACCAACCACTAACCAACCAGCCAACAAACAAAAACAGCCACGGTATTCCAAGCCTATAACCTTAGTGCATAAGGAGGCAGGGATGGGAAGCTTCCTGGTGCTGTCTAGCTAACTAGTCTTACCTAACCAGGAGCTCTGTATTCAGCAAGAAACTCAAGAAATGTAGAAAGCAAGGCTGAAGAAATAATTCACCAGTTAAAAGCACTGAGTATTTCCCCTGAAGACCCAAGTTAAATTTCCAGTACCTACATCTTAGCTTACAACTGTCTCCTATTTCAATTCAAGGTTTGGATGGCTTCCATGGGAACTAAGCAAATATATAGTACACAGATATGCAGTCAAGAAAAATATACACAAAATATAAGACTAATAAGATACTTCTTTAAGATATCAGTACAGAAAAACAGAGAAAACAATCATTGTTGACCCTCTGGCCCCAAAATACAGCAAACCGACTGATAAAAATGTATCACACACACACACACACACACACACACACACACAATCACTCCCATCACCACACAAATTTAAATCAGGGACATCAAGACAGAGGCAGAAGGAGAATTTTTGAGGTTTGATTAATATTGTACAGGAGTATGAACAGTAGGAGTCAGGAATGACTGTTCCTGAAGATCAAATTCATTGTGTGATATCATGGAAGCCAGGCTCAAAGGTTCATCTACTCCAAAATATGGATTCTGGCTTAGAATTCATGGTTGTTCTGAGCTATTTATGCCTCAAGACAATACCACTGTTTACTCAAAGTTACTGTGACAACCCAATTTCCATACCACATCCAATCCTGGGAACCAAGTCCCTTTTATGTGTCTTCTGCTCAATTATAAGCTTTTACCATCATTATTGAACCATTAATTTTAAATTAAGGAACAAGGTCATATTGCATTAATTGATGTATGTGAGGATTCTTTCAACCAGACATTGTGAGCCAGTATTTAGCATTACAATATATAACAACAGACCAAATCTCTACATGAATATTTATGGTAAAATGATACTTTTTAATCTGAGATAAAGTGACTGAATTTTCCAAAATGGAAAAAGGAAGATAAAGAAAAGACCCAAAAATTCACACAAAGCACAGAAGGACCAAACAAGTCACAGACTTGTGATAAGGGAGATTTAAAGATGGCATTTGAATGATTATAAATTACCAAATTTCCAGAAGTGACAATTAAGTGTGTTCATAGAAAAGTAAAGTAAACTCCACTGCTTGAAACAATGTAGTTTTCTTAGAAAATTCATCTGATATTGATAAAAGTCATAAGAATACACTGAACGATTTTTTAATATCATTACTTACTGCTTTCTTATCAACTTGTCAAACTTGTGAAAATAAATTTTAGCAATTTCATGACATTTTTAAAACCCTTTTTTGAAGCTTTTGTCCAAGCGCTCTCTAAATGTTACATAAAAGGTAAACTATAACCATTTACTTTCTCTTTATGAAACTGTACTTCTGACTCCTAAACCTACAAGTCTTGAAAGCTGAATGTCAAAAGCATAAATGATGAAAGAAGAGTCAATACCTGGACCCTTCCTCTCCATGGTCAGCAAAGAGCACATAACAATAACATCTTGCTTAAAATGGCCAGACAGATTCACAGTGATGTCAAAGATTTAACCCTGCACATGTGTCTGGAAAGAAATGTTTGAGTTGAATAGTTGCCCTGCACGAAAATATGAAGGAGGACAGGACCATCATAACACCAGGCTGTTGCTAAACACCTTGAGTACCAATTGTAATTGTTGCTGAGCACCATAATGAATAAACACTGCCTAGTTGATTGTGCAGTAACTTGCCGCATATAAGCATCCCCTTAGCATTAGGGAAATGGCTTATCCAGCAAAATATTTATAGCACAAGCATGAGGACATGGGTTTGATATGCAGAACCCAGAATATAGTCAGGAATCATAGCACATGCATGGAAAACCAGCACTGGGTAAGGCAGAGACAAGTGGATCCCTGAGACTCACCTGCTAACCCACCTCTTTGATGTCTTCCAAGCAACTGAGACTGTTTCAAAGAATAAAATGCATTGCACATAAGAATTGAAATTTGAATTTGATCTTTGGTCACCGCACATATGCACATTCATGTGCTTGTGCATGTACTTAAAACAGCAGCCAGCACTTTATAAACCTCTATATTTCTAAAATATCTCTCTTCTGTATTTGCCACTGTAGTTGTTATCACTAGATGTTTAATGAAGTCCCTATAGTTGCCTTTTTTCTCTCATGCTTCTGTCTGTACCCCATCTCATAATGGACAATTTTACAAGGACAAAGCCATGGAGTCATCAAATGGGACAGTGGCAGGAGATGGAATGTGAGCTAACTGAGAGTTTAAAATTCCGTGTGCTGACAATGATTGCTCAGACATATGTACTGCAAAAATTACAAAACTAGAACATTTTTGTTTTTGTATTATTTAGATATTTAGTTCTTAAAATTCAGTATTTATTTATTAAATTCTTATAAAATATTGTGCAAATAAAGAACAACACAATGTACATATGAACAGATAAATGTAGAATAGCAAAAAAAGTGTGAATAAAGGAAAATACTTTGATGTTCAGTTTCATACATGGAGGCAGCCTCATGGACTGAACAAGACAACAGAGAAAGCAGAAGAAGAACGCCCAATTTGATAGGGAAAGCATTTTAGAAGAAAGAGTGAAAGAAGAAAGTGAGGTCTGGACGGGCACATGTGTGGATTAACTCTTAGGGCAGCAGATATCATTTCTGTACCCAGATGAAGAGTCCATTTTTAACTATGTAATTGTCTGTTGTGATGCATTCAGAGGACAAAATGTGTCACAAGAGAGAACAGGTAATCGGATGTATAATTATAAAGGAACATGTCTAATATTGATTTCTGGCATTATATACACATTCAAACATGCATGTAAACAACCCTATCACCACAAAAACATGTATACAAATAAAAATAAATATAAATGGAAAACGTATATGTTTTAAATTAATAAGTCATATATACCATTGGGAGAGATAGGGGATAAGTTAGAGATCTAGTATTTGTCATTTAGCTTGCTTTGCTTTCTTTTTCTTAAACACTTACTTATTCTTAATTATATTTGTATGTGTATGTGTGGTTGAGAGAGAGAGACAGAGAGACAGAGAGAGAGAGAGAGAGAGAGAGATCACACACCTAATGCAGATATCTATGGAGGCCAGAATAGGGTATGGGATTCCCTGCAGCTGCAGTCCCAGGGTGTTCTATGCCATTTGATAGAGTACTAGAATGAACCATAGTTCTCTCAAGAACAGCAATTGCTCTTAAAAACTAAAACATTTCTGTGACTCTCGTTTCTCTTTCTTTACCAAGCTTATGCTAAACCCTTAACTATGCACCTTGTAAACTGTCAGGGTACTGTCTTTAGTACCCAGGTCCCCTGGTAGATGACAGAAAGCCTGGCTCCAAAGACAAGACAGATTTTGCACCTACTTTGTCTTTCATAACTCAGCTTCCAAAAATGTGTTTGATTGCAACACAATAGGAGATCTAAATAAAAGGTCTCCAACAAAATTGTATCCTTTTGTTTGAAGAAAAATATTTCAATCCCTTTAGAAAGCCAACATGATTCTAAGGATGCATTCAGTCTAATTAATGGAAAGACAGAGTGGCTGAAACCACATGGTTCCCAATTGTACCGCAGATGCATTAAATTGGGTCAGGCCTTTGGTAATCAAAGTGCCTTTCTTCCTGTCCCCAAGAAAATATGCATGGGAGGCCTTGGCTAGCAAAGAAGCTAGCCTGTCTCAAGACTTGTAATTTCTCCTGAGGCATGTTTCTGACCTAGTTTTTTCAAGCAAATTAATTTTTCAATCAAATAAAAAGTAGCTGCTAAAAATGCAACTTTGAGCTGATTTATTCCAGGAAGTCTGAGCAAACCCACCCCTTCCTTCTGCACTAATCTTAAGGGAAGTCACTTTCATTATGCCCTCAGTCCCCAGGAGTGTTTCTGGCAAACATCTGACTATTAGTTTTGTTGTTGTTGTTGTTGCTGTTGTTTTGTTTTTGGAGACAGGGTTTCTCTGTGTAGCCCTGGCTGTCTTAGAACTCACTCTGTACACCAGACTGGCCTTGAACTCAGAAATCCACCTGCCTCTGTCTCACAAGTGTTGGGATTACAGGTGTGCACCACCACTGCCCGGCTAAAATTTTATATTGAATCACACAATCATTTAATGAAGAAAGCAGTTGACATCTTTGTGTAGAGAGGGTGTATGTTCCATTCTCTCCCTCTCTCTCTCTCTCTCTCTCTCTCTCTCTCTCTCTCTTTCTCCCTCTCTCTCTCTCTCTCTCTGTGTATGTGTGTGCATTTATCTAACTTCTTTAGTAGTTTGATAGTAGTTGATACACATACACATAAATGTACACATACATACACATACAAACACACTTACACACTCAACACACACACACACACCACATTACCTAATTTGAAAAATTAAATAGATCTTTTTAAATGTCAGTGTTCTTAAGAATTTTTAGTTGGCTACAGTCTATACTGTGCCTTAGTTTTTTAGATATGATCTTGTATCTAGCCTGTTTGGTACAGGAGTTGTAGAAGGAGTGCTGGTCATCAGTATGGGAATTTCTGAGCTCATTCAATTGGATGGAAAAAACTGAACATTAAGGGAAGACAGAAGGTCAAGCTTCAGAAAAAGGCACTCTAAGGTTGGAAGTTCACTGAATGGATATTAGCTTGGGTATTTTTAGAGTCACAGGGCCATCTCTTTTATACTTTTTTGGTCTATTTTAGATACCTCATTCCATGCTTCCATGACTTCTCATTACCAATTCTTCCAGGAATGAAATAACTAACACCCAGGAGAGAGCCCATTTTCACTTTCCTTCTCTACTCTAACCCTCTTCCCTCTAGCACTCTACACTCTAATGATCTACCCTCTAACCTCTCTAAGTTCTAACTCTCAGTCTCAGATGTTATGATTCTAATAAGTTGTTTAGAGTTCAGAAAAAGAGTGGGGTGGGGTTTTTTGGTATTATTTGGTTTTATGTCTGACAGTCTTCCACTTTACCTTAACTTTCTAAGTTTTCTTATCATTATTACTCATTATTCCTTGAAGAACCAGAGATGAAACTGAGAACATAGGAACATCTGAGATGTTTTTCCACTTTGAGGTAGTCTTTTCCAGAGGTCAAAGTAAGAAACAATGAAGAAATTATATAAAGAAATCACTATCAAGAAATTACATAAAGGGTACCAGGAAGCCAGGAGACTCCACAGCCTTCTGTGATCAGTGGAGCAGCTGGGACAGAATTTGTCCCTCTGACATATGCATCAGGGAACCTGGAGACTCTGAAGCCTTCAGTGCATAGCCCATCAGGAGGGAGTGATCTCCCAGCAGGCTTTCACTTTTGAGCACAGAGGTGAGATCTCTCCCTTCTCTCTGGAGGGCATCCAGGTAGGAGCACACATGGCCTAAGATCAATGGAGAAGCTGGGATGGAAGTCTTCCAGCCACCATTTGCAACTAGGAGCCAGGAAACTCCACAGTCTTCTGCGCATAGGCCACCAAGAGAGAGAGAGATCGCCCAGCAATGCTTTCATTTTTGATCTCAGAGGAGTAAGGACACAGGTTTACAGGCCCACAGGAAGAACAAACTCCAGCCAGAGACAAGAATAACAACTACCAGCAGATGGCAAAAGGCAAGCACAAAAACCCTACTAACAGAAACAAAGGCCACATGGCAACATCAGGACCCAATTCTCTCAACAGAGCAAGTCCAGGATACCCCAAAACACCGGAAACAAAAGAGTTGGATTTAAAACTGTATTTAATGAGGCTGATAGAGGGTTTCAAGAAAGACTTAAATAACTCCCTTAAAAAATACAGGAGAACATCAGTCAACAGGTAAAAGCCCTTAAAGAGTAAGCATAAAAATCACTTAAAGAAATACAGGAGACCATGGGTCAACAGGCAGAAGTCCTTAAAAAAGAAACACAAAAATCCCTTAAAGAATTACAGGAAAACCCAACCAATCAAGTGTAGGAACTGAACAAAACCATCCATGATCTAAAAGTGGAAGTAGAAACAATAAAGAAATCACAAAGTGAGACATCTCTGGAGATAAAAATCCTTGGGAAGAATTCAGGAGCCATAGATGAAAGCATCAACAACAGAATACAAGAGATAGAAGAAAGAACCTCAAGTCCTGATGATACCAGAGAAAGCATTGACTCAACAGTCATAGAATATGCAAAATACATAAAGTTGATAATACAAAATACCCAGGAACTCAAGGACACAATGAGAAAACCAAACCTAAGGATTATAGGTATAGACAAGACTGAGGATTTACATCTTAAAGTCCCAACAAAATTGTAGAAGTAAACATCCCTAAACTAGAGAAAAAGAGGCCCATGAACATACAAGAAGCCTTCAGAACTCCAAACAGACTGAACAAGAACAGAAAATCCTCCCAGCACATAATAATCAAAATACCAAATTCACTAAACAAAAAATGAATATTAAAAGCAGTAAGCAAAAAAGGGTAAGTATCTTATAAAGGCAGACCTATCAGAATCACACCAGCCTTATCACCAGAGATGATGAAAGATAGAAGATCCTGGTCAGTCCTCATACAGACCCTGAGAGAACACAAATGCTAGCCCAGGCTACTATACCCAGCAAAACTCTCAATCATCATAGATGGAGAAAGTAAGATATTCCATGACGAGACCAAATTTACAAGTATCTGTCAACAAATCTAGCTCTACAAAGGGTAATTTATGGAAAATGCCAACACATAAAGGGAAACTACACCCTAGAAAAAAGCAAGAAAGTAGTCTTCTTCCAACAAATCCAAATGAAGTTACCCACACAAACATAAAAATAACATAAAAAATAGCAAGAAGCAATAACTACTATTCCCTAATATCTCTTAACAATAAAGGACTCAACTCCCTAATAAAAAGACATACAATAATAAAATATTTCTCATATAAATCTTCAATTTTGTCAAAAATATTTGTAATTTCTCTTTTAATTAATTTAGTAATTACTTTTATGTCTGCCGTTTTATGTGCATTATTTTTCATGATAATCTTCAATTTTAATATGTCCTTCCATATACTTCCTCTATTTTATCAGAAATGTTTTCAATGTAAATCTTTGATTTTATCACATATGTTTCTAATTCCACCTTCTATAAATTTAGAAAGAGTTTTTATATCTCCCATTTTTTATGTGAAATTTTCCATTAAATAGTCAATTTTAACATGGTTGTCAATTTATTTTTTGAATTTTACCAGAAATATTTTCCAGGTAAATCTTCAATGTTATCTGAATATGTTTATAATTCCATCTTCAATCAACTTAGAATTATCTTTATGCCTATCTTTTTAACTATATAATTCCCATGATAATTTTTAATTTTAGTGTATTTTCCATATATTTCTACAATTTTATCAGAAATATTTTCCATCTAAATATTTGAGTTTATCAGAAAATGTTTGTAATTCCTCTTTTAATCAACTTAGGAATACTTTTATCCCTACCATTATTATATCTATATAAAATTTTCCAAGATAAAATTCAATTCTAATATGTTTTTCTACATTTGTCTACAATTTTATCAGAAAAATGCTCCATGTAAATCTTCAAGTCTATCAGAAAATGTT
Source organism: Apodemus sylvaticus (assembly GCF_947179515.1). Classification (NCBI taxonomy): domain Eukaryota; kingdom Metazoa; phylum Chordata; class Mammalia; order Rodentia; family Muridae; genus Apodemus; species Apodemus sylvaticus. The sequence continues at coordinate 3,723,201 of NC_067483.1, read as the reverse complement.
TGTAATTCCACTTTTAATCAACTTAGGAATACATTTATATCTACCATTATTATATCTTTATAAAATTTTCCATGATAATCTAGAATTCTAATATGTTTTTCTACAATTTTATCAGAAATACTTTCCACATAAATCTTCAATTCTGTCATAAAATGTTTCTTTCCAATATTTCAATTAATTTAGCCATGTTTCATATGTCTACCACTTTACTCCTTAATTTTCCATGAAATTGTCATTCTTAAGATGTTTATCTGATATATTTTCCCGGTAAATCTTTAATTTTATCATAAAGTGTTTTATTTCCTTTAAAAAATAAAATAAAATAAAAAAGAAATTACATAAAGTAGACTGAAGAGATAGCTCAGTGATAAACATAATTGGTTTTTCTTCCAAAAGATGAGAGTTCAAATCCCAGCACTCACATGATGGCTTACAACCATTTGTTACTATTGTTTCAGATGAATCAGTGCCTTCTTCTCTAAGGACATTCAACACCAGACATGCAAGTATTACATAGTCATACCTGCAGTTATGATATATACAGAACTGGTTTTAAAATATTAGAAAGAGGAAAACCAGCCATAGGTTCTTCAGGTCTTCTCAGCTCCCCAACATCCCTTACCAAGACTTTACAACATATGAGTAGGTGGACATTTGTATGTGTTTACTTGTGTACATATGTATGTGGAGAGCACAGAGTCAGTGTTTCTCAGGTACCATTCACTTTTCTTCCTTCCTTCCTTCCTTCCTTCCTTCCTTCCTTCCTTCCTTCCTTCCTTCCTTCCTTCCTTCCTTCCTTCCTTTTCTTTCTTTTTTTGAAGGTAGTGAGACATAGTGTCTCATTAGATGGGAATTTAAAAATTAGGTTAAGCTGGTTGGACATGAAGCCCCAAGGATGTACTGGACTTTACTTCAACAGCACAGGAGTTAGAAGCATACACAGCAATACTTGACTTTTTTAAAATGGGTTTTGAGAATTAAGCTGTTGTTTGTACCTGTACAAAGCAAACATTTACCAGCTTGCCTGTTCTACCATCCAAGCTCACAAATTTATGGATCTGGGGAAAACTCTGCTGGCTCTCACTGAATAGGGCACTGCTCAGAAGTAGAATCGCATGAGGGGTACAGTATCTAAAACACTATCTGTAGGGGATGGATGGGATGGAGAAGCTGCAGCATGAAATAAGTATATTTGTAATAGAAATTTTCAGTACTGTACAAGAATGGTAATAGAAAACAAAGCAGTATTTGGAGGTGAGAAGGGAAAGGCAGACTGCACTTTAGTCCCAGCCCTGATCTCTAAGGGAGAGTTCAGGCATCCTCAACATTCACTTTTTCTTGGATTCAAATGTATAGAAAGATTTCAGAAGCCCTGCACCATGAAATAGCAAATAGTAATCTTGAGTTGGCTTCACTTAGGTCAGTTTCTGATATTTTTAATTACAGTTTTATGTGATTTGGGCTGGTGAAATAACTTCATATGTAAAGTGTTTCTAGTACAAGCCTGAGAAGTCAAGTTCTAGTCTTAGAACCTGTAAAAATTTGTGTGTGGTGATATGCACTTGCAAGTTAGTCCTGGGGGCCAAAATAAAATTAATCCTGAAAAATTGTTTATCAGACAGTCTAGACTAATGGCACGAAACCAGTTCAATGAGAAACACCATCTCAAAGGCCAAGATGGAAAAAAGGATGAAGACTTTCTGATGTCTACCTCAGGTCTCCAATTGTACATGCATACACCACACATGAGGTGGGAGTAGAAGAGAATTTTAAGATGTTTGTGTTAACTTTGTCCATGGATTTCCAAGAGAGCAGCACAGCCCAGACCTACCTGTAATGCTGGATTTGTTTATTGTTGCCCTATGCTCTACCAAAGAGGAAAAGATGGAAAAGAAAGAGGGGATGACCCCAGAAATCTGGTAGTCACTAGAGATAATGGTTTATACTTTCGTGAGGACAGTTGTCACCAATAAAACAGTTACAAGGAAAGCCAATAAGGGCTCCTGAGGAAATATAAAAATTTCCTTTATTTTCACTATAGAGACAGACACAGATATTGGAAGGATGAGGGAATCCCTTCTAGCCCAGGCTGATTTTTATCTTACTATGTAAGCATAACCTTAAACTTCTCATATATTTTTTTCTTACCTCCAAAGTGCTGGGTTTACAGGAGTGAGCCACCATGCTTCTTTTCTTACTGCTGGGGATGGAGACCCGGAATCCATATGTTATCCAAGCCCTGTCAAAGCTGCTACTTTTCTCAGCCTTCAGTTTTCCTATATAGTTATTAATTTCAGAGCTATTTTTTATTAGGAGTCTGTAAAATGATTTTACTATTACTATTGGAAATAGCAAATGTTCTCAGACTAATTATTGAATGATCTTTTTTCTTATTGATTTTCAAAGTAGGCTGTGGCAAATGTTCCTAAGATACCTCTGAAATGAACAAGGTCTGGAAGAATTAAACTGGGTACCTAATCCCTAGGCTCTGCATGATATTTCTGCTGGCCCCCATGGAAGGGTAATGTTCCAAGCTGTTCAGATCTGGACATCTATCTTTTCTTAAACATTTTTTTCCTTTTTGTTTATAAGCATGCATGGGGAGCTAACAAAACTTGAGGATGTGCAATGCCATGTATGCATGATCACTCATGCACAGGTATATGGAGGCCAAAGAATGAACTTGGGGAATTGCTCCTTAGCCAGTATCTCTTACTTAACATAGAGCCCACTGTTTGGGCCAAGATAATTTATTGTCAAGTTGGTGTCATTCACCCATCTCCACATTTTCAGTTCCAGAATCCCAGATATATGCCTCAGAGTTTTTACAGAGTTCATTTCACGGTGATCCAACCTCAGGTCTTCATGGCTGTGTGACAAGTACTTTATCCTCTCACCATCTACCAAGCTATTCTACTCTTTCATCATTTCTTTCCTTTCCTACTTTCCCACTTTCCTCTTTTTTCCTCCCTGCTTCCTTTCCCTTGCCCTTCTTGACCTCTTTCATTAATTTATTTTTGTCCTTTCTCCCAGGTGTATATAGATTAGAGCCTTAAGTCCTATTTTTATACATGTCACACCCATCAAAATGCAGCTATTCCCCAAGAGAGAGAATGTTTTGTTTTTAAAAATGGCTGCCTCTGTCACATTTTTTTCCATGAGCATGGTGGGGTTGGACTGACCTCTGTTCTATTCAGAAGAAATGGAGAGTTGGGACTATTAAAATCTATATTGCTTTGCTCCCAGTCTTTCATGACTACTAATCCCTGTGGATATATTTTTATTTTCGGGGATATATTGGATGTGTAGTTGGTATATTAGAAAAGCATGCTGTTTACTAGCACAGGCTCAGTAAAGACTCTGAATAATCTTTAAAATAAATAGAGAAAAATGAAAGGTTATATTTTGGATCAAGAACTCTGATTATATCCAGAGTCATTGAGTTATTTCTTTCCAGATAAAATAAATCCTCCCAGTTCAGGTATCAGAGATGAATAGAGATTAACAATACATGATATGTATGGAGCACTGCTTGCTCTGTCTTGGAATCCTGTGCTATCTTTGACAAACACTACTTAGTTATAAATTCTGCTATCGTGCTATTTAAATCCAAACCTTTTATCAACACTGGGAAAATGGACTTGGCAGTAGAGGAGAATCCTGATATTTAGCATATCATATATGACACTATGTTGTCTGGTTATAGGTTCTCAATAATAGACACATAAAAACAAATTGCAACTTGAGGGCAAGATATCAAACAAGCAGCACAGCTGTTAGCATCTCTGTCTGCTTGTGACCATGGATGTAAGGTGGCTTGAGTTGCTTCCTTGACTCCTCCATAATGTAGAGTGTGACCTAGAAGTGGACATTGAAGAAACACTTTCCTCTCCTAAGGTGTCTTTGGGAAAAGCATAATATCACTGGAAAAGAAATGAAACAAGAACAAAGGATCATTCTGATTCTTTGTTTCTCATTAGAACATGACCACATTAAACAAATATTCCATCTCCAATTTTCACTCTTAATTGTCTGTTTAACAGGCATATTGAGAAGTAGTAACTAAGCCTAGCTTATTAGTGTTGCCTATCCAGACTCTAACCCTAAAGGCTCCAGCACCAAGGTGAGAGATGAAGGAACTACCAACGGGTCACAGAGCATTTATTTAGTACATGTCACATTTATCAGAATCATTGTCCTAATGTGTTTAACATTATGACTTACTGAATTTCAGAGATTGGTGAAAATTCATTAATCCATACCTAGTTTTTCCTGACTTTTTAAAAATTGTTATCACAATATAGTTACAAAGTGTGCAGTCCCCTTCATCTAGTTTTACTGAAAACAATCATTAAATTAAAACAGTATACATTCAGGCTGCCCATGGCTGTACGTTAGAGCTAGAGCAATTAACTAGCATGCAAAAGTCCAAGAATTCTATCACCCATAGTAGGTAAAGCATGTACTCAAAGCATGTTATAATATATATATATATATGTGTGTGTGTGTGTGTGTGTGTGTGTGTGTATGTATGTATGTATGTATATCGCTTGTTTGATTGCTTCAATTAAATTAGCATATCTCTCACTTAGTTCCCATGTGTGCCTATGCTTATGTATATAGAGTATTTAAATGTCAGGAGCCATAATGGGACAAGCTAATATACTAGCACATGATCATCCTGAAATGCCTGCCTCAGATTAGGATTATTATATAATCTGCAACAGGTGAGCCCCCATTCAGCAAGGCTGTAGGGGTCTAATTTTAGTAAAGATTCCTGCAATTTATATGTTTTTTTGTTATTATTGTACATTTATAATAATCAATAAGTAATAGCACATGTTTTTGGAACAGATCTCTGCAGATCCACAAAGATGTGTTGTCTTATAGTGATGCTATGTAAACAGATGACTTAAGTTTTAATGATGATCCTATATGCATTCCTTAAATTATATCTGTGATTATTAAGTTCCTATATAATGTGATTCCTACTCGTTCTCTTTCTAATAGCCAAACTGCAATGAGAAATCTGCCAGTCTCCCCACTGTTACAAGTCAATTGCTCTTAGATGACATCCAGACTTTCTCCTACTCTAAGCACATTCCAAAAGGTTGTAAAACAATTAACCAAAGGTCATAAAAATGGAACTAACAATTTATTTTAGGTGCTAGGACAGAAGATAAAATATTGACTGAGTTTATCTATACAAAACTTCACTTATAACTTATTTATGGTATTAAACTTTCTGTGAACCTGTAGAGAACATGTGATGGATGTTGCTATCTAGATATTACTCCTAATTGATATGCATGTAAACATTCTCTGTTGTAAGCTTCTATTGCAGTTTAGGACTTGGTATTTTGTGTGAACTTGTGATGAACTTTGTAACATGTGATCATGTATCCGGGAAGATGAACAAATTCTGAAGACAATAAAGAGGGTGAGGCTTTTTTCCTCCTTCTCTCTCTCTTCCCCCCCCCCCCCCCCCCCCGTGCTCTCTCGCACTTTTTCCCTTTCTCCAATTAGAACTTTTCCCTCCCCTTTCTCCCCTTCCCCCCACCCATAGGATCTTTCCTCTACTCCCTCTTCAATAGCCTTATAGGAAACCTTTTACAACTTAGTAATAAACTCATTAACCACTTCTTTAAGGATCCTATTTTTCTCCCTGAGAAGACTTCTGACTGGCAAGCTGAAAGTTAGAGCCCAGAAGTTCCTGCTGAGATAGAACAAAGCCCATATTGCTTAATCCTCTGCTGTTAGGTTACAGGTGTAAATAACCCAAGCCATCAGTTTTTCACCCTCAGAAAGAGCAAGAAAGTTTGTAGAACATTGTAGAAGTTCTCATCAGCATTTTTAGTACAGTTAGAAAGCCCTGAAGCCCTGAGACTTCAAAGCATTCATCACCAGAGTCCAACTCCGTGTCTCTGCAACAACCCTTGCTGGGCCTGGAAGCTCCTGGCCACCAGCATTTAAAACTCAAAGATTTTCTTTAAACAATAGAAAGTTATTATACATAATCACCATGAATTGTTTTGTTTTAATCAGCTTTTTTTAAAGATAGTTTAAATTCATTATTGTATTGTAGACATAGTTCGGTCACTAAAGCAGTTGCTATGCAAGCATGAGACCCAGAATGCATAAGAAAGTCCACACTTGTGATCCCAACACTGGGAATCAGAAATAGGAAAATCCCTGTGCCATAACTTGGTAACTCAGGCTAATAAGAGACCTTGATATGAAGAAACTGGACAATGTTTCTGATCCAACACTAAAGCTGTGCTTTAACTTTCATGAGTTTGTGAGTATCCCCTCAAAATGATTCCATAAAGTCATATATTAGGGAAATATTACTTTCAATATCCCCATTCTTAAGGATTCACATATACATAACAAAGAAGGGCTCAGAGAGGTCTTGCAGTAAAGAAATTTGGTTGACTTTGTGGAAGACCTAAATATATGAAAGTGAAGAACTCTGAGCTTATCCCTTTGCCCACATAGGGGTTCACCAAAACACTTTGGGACAGGTTGGGATAAGAGTACTGACATTTTATATTTCTGTAAGTGACAAATTACTATAACATTTTAGAATCTAATCTGTATCATTAAAACAAATGGGTAAAACAAAGAGAAACAGAAATAAGACATGTGGTAAAGGTGCAGTCAGAAGAGATCCAGTATGCTGGAGGGGACAGTCAAAGTGACTCCGCATATGTCACACTCTGGTCAGCACTATAGATGACTGTTCCCTTTGAGATCTTCTCACAGTCTTTATCAGTTCTTTGAATTTAATTGCCTCTTTATTTTCAGGTTGACCAGTCATTTTCTTATTACTTTTGTCAGTCTGATATATGTATACATTCCAGGGAGTGTGTGCACATGAGTGCATGTTGAGGATGTCATCTGAAGACACAGTCTCTCCCTGTATCTGAAGCAACCCTCATATCTACTTATTTCTGTCTTCCCAGGGCTGGGTTTGTAAGTGCATACCTCTGCACCTCCCATTTCCTGTGGGTCCATGGCCTTCAATTGCCAGTCCTCAAGCTTGCTGAACAATCTTTATCCCAAGACCCTCACAGTCACATTTTCAAATTTATATTTATGTTTAAATTGCAGGTATCCCTGAATGCAGTTGTCCACAGAGGCCAGAGGTGTTATTAGAACTCCTGGATCTGGAGATATATTTCTTTATGAACTGACAAACATGGGTGCCTAATACAAAACAAATCTCCTCTTGATGAGTAACAATTGCCAGAAGTTTAGTTTGGAAGATCCCAGGATCACTTTTATGTCCTTTTGATTACAGAAAATTGAGCCATGGCATCTTGAAGACAGGAAAGCAGATGTGGAAGTCAGTAGGGAAGCTTAGAGCCTTGGGCTTACATCCAGGTTTCAGATGCTGGCGACTGATGCCTCCACAGACTAGGGAATGAGACAGAGACTAAGGCACATTTAAGGATCAGGGACAGCCAGGTTTAAGGATAACTTAGAGTAGGGCCACTGACAGGCTCATAAGTCTATGGTTCCATCATATGAAATGGGACATGAAAATGAAGAGGCAATTAAATTCAAAGAATTGAAAAAGATTATGAAAAAAATCTCAAAGGGAACAGTCATCTATAGTGCTGACCAGAGTGTGACTGCAGAGGTCATTAGGATATTTTGAAATTAAACATCTTCAAATAAAATTATTAAGAGGCCCAATGCTAAGGACTTAACTTCATGCTATCTGAAAAGCCATTTTTGTTCTTTATTTAGTTTAAGTTTCTAATACAGGTTTTACTGTGTAACTCAGAATGGCTTTGGATTTGTAGTTCTCTGATCTCTGATTTTTGAATTTTGGGATACAGTTGTCAAGTACCATGCCTACTTCCATAATAAATCTGTATTTCTCTCTGTATTGTCAGGGGAAAAAACATTAAAGTAGAGATAGTAATAATATACCTCAGGAAAATGTTAAATCTAGAATCCAAAAAAAAAAAAAATTACACAGAGGCAGATATTTTTTACCCCCACCCCCACACACACACAAAATGATCACACTGGCTCAATTCTCAACCTGTATCATTCGTGTTTCCTTCATCAACTTTGAAATTTATCGCATCTCATTTCTGTCTCTTTCCTCAAATACATCTCTATTGTTTTGCTTGTAATATTTGATAAGAAGGGACAATGCAGCTTTTAAATATGAAGTCTGAGCTTCCAAAATAGAGTAGTAATTAAAAGAGCAGTAAATAAAACTTTTATAATAATAGAGAGGAACAAGCATAATGATAGGAAATCACCCAGAATAATCATGCCCAAATTGTTTATTGACTAAGTTGTGCCATCTGAGGTTCAGGATCATATCACTTTAGATTTGGCCTCTCTTCTTTTTGGATGAGGATTTTGTGTATCTAGTTTTTGGATTATATTTTGAAGGTGGTTGTGTGTGTGTGTGTGTGTGTGTGTGTGTGTGTGTGTGTGCATCTGTATGTATATGTGTGCATAGATTTTTGGGTAGATAGGAAGACTTATCCTATGAAGACTGGACCAACATGGCTCTCAAATCATCTCACAGCCAAAGAAATATTAGAGTCCTCCTCAATAATTTTATGCACACTTGTAGCAGGTACAAAATTATACCAAGTAAGAACTGGTGAAACTAACATTGTGGAAAGATACCTAACTCCAAACCAAACTACCTGAGTTCAATCCCCAGGATCTGTATGGTGGAAGAAAAAACAGATGACATCACATATTCTTTTCACTTCAATATAACTTCCCCACCACACACATAACATGTACATACACAAATAAATATATAAATGTTCAAACAAAATTCTGCCCATCTTTCAATTATCATCAAACAAAAAGAGGGCATGTAGCCTCCATATCCCTTCTGAACTGGGACTACCAAATCTTGAGTAGAGTTATTCATCATCTTCTTTGGGTATCCACTGGTGGGCCCACCAGGCTTCAGTAAATGGTTCCAAACCCCAGTCACACAGAAAGTAGTTCTTATACTCTGTGGATCAGAAAAACACAAAAATTAAAGACATAAAAGGAAGAAAAGGCCCATAGGGAGAGTTCTCGACAAGGTTCAGAAGGAAACATAGTGTGTGGGAGAACAATGAAGATTCATTATATGCATGTATGACATGGCCAGAGAGCAAGCATAATTAATTAAAATTATGTCAGATTTATCTCAATTTATGATGAATTCATTGGGTAACAATCTGCTATAATTGAAGAAGCATCTATATATGTAAAGAACTCAGATCTAAGTATGGATAATTACAATGAAAAATACTATTTCATTAATAGGCAAAGACACTAGGACAATAAAATCAAGCCAAGAGTTCTCATTCCTGTGGATTTGTAGTTGGGCATTGGGGTAGGACACTAAGCAAAACATAGAAGGATGCAGATATACTCTACCTTTGGACACTGTGAAAAATAATTGCTACCATCTTGTGAAACTTTAAACAGAAGTGTTTTGGGTTCTGTTGGCATTTTGTTTTGTTGTTTATTTATTTTTATTTCATAATGCGTTAAACAAATCCATAATTTTAGGTTGGACCTCATTCATTGTGATTGTGGAACACATGGAAGGTGACAATGTACTATTCAGAAATTAGGATATTGCTGCCGAAGAGACGGCTTTAGTGAATCTAGTGCTTGCCTCATGGGCATGAAGATTTGATTCAAGAGATCAGATTCTTCAGAATCTCTGTAACTGCTGAATTGGCTTGTCAGGCTGCCTATAAGTATGGCACTATGCTGCCACAGACTGAAAATCTCAAGGTGAATGGTCTAGCTTAGCTAGCTATAATTGGTAAACTATGGGTTCAGAGAAACTCTGCCTCAGAAAATAAAGTAAGGAACAATTAATGAAAATATCTGGTATTAACTTTGAGATTCCACATGCATATATACATACATAGTTCCATACACTTTTGACATACAAACACATATACACATAAAACACATAAACACAGCACATCCAGAAAAAAATAGGAAGGAAGGAAAGAAAGCAAGAAGGAAAGAAGAGAGAGAGAGGGAGAGAGGAATAGACTGAGGGAGAAAGGGAAGGAGGAAGAGAGGGAACAAAGATTAAAGAAATATCATTACTCCCTCCATTCTGTGATGAAATTTGAAGAGGAATTCTTGGGCATGTTACCCTATTTTACCTTGATCATACAGTCTTACATTTGAAACTCTGACATAATGGGACATCAGTGACACAAAGGCAAGAGAAAACATGCTGCTAACCAAAAAGGAAAGTGTCAGTTTCATCTCAGGATCTCAGATCCCTCTCTCCTACTCTGCTATGCCACTCAGGGAAAAGAATAACTATATCACCCATCAAGGTCCAGGTAGTTTTTAATCTGAAACGGGCACTGTTTGGAATTAATTCCAATGTAATTCCCATATTTCCTTTTTTCTTTCATTCTGACAACAATTTGATTAATGGCTTTATTCTTTAAGTTTCTGGATCACTTATTAAATTTCAGAGTCATGGGCATATTTTCAAACATTTTGTATTCAGGATTCTCCCTGTGTCTCCATTGGTATCAAGTTCTATATGGCCTTGCTAGAAATGTGGCATAATTTCATTTGGATGGCACACTCACCACAGACCCAGAGACAAGGCAATAATCACCAGTAGCCATCACTCACTCTGTCCACCAAAACAGGGCAGCATCCTGCCTGTGCTCCTCTAGACTCCACAAAGACCTCTTCCCTAAGCTTTGAGATGATTCATTCCATAAGGCACTTGCAGCACATGCCTGAGGACTGCATTTCCAAACCTCTGCACCTATGGAAAGACTTAGTGGGAGAGGAACCTACCTCTCACTCAAGCAGCCTAGAACACCAGGAACAAACTGGCTTCCTTGATTGGCTGTTTCTCTAGCTCTGGGTTTGATTGAGAGACATTGCCTCAATGAATAAGGTATAAAGCAACTAAGAAACATATCCAATGTCAACCTCAGGCATCAAAGTTTATGTGTACTGATACACATATGTACCAACATACACACAAAACACACATGCACATATAACATACAACACATATATAATAAAAAATTATAACCCTTGTTGTAGTAGCCAATTAATCTCTTCTCTAATTGACCCAGCAGAGGCTATGCATTCCTTTCCACCAGCCCTAATGTTCTGTGTTCTGAAATGAAACATGCTTGCACACACACACACACACACACACACACACACACACACACACAGTCTTAAATTTTAATATGCCTTAGCCAGTTAAATGACTTTGTCATTCTTGTATTTTAATATGCCTTAACCAGTTAAATGAATGATTCATTCCCAAACTTTTATGTTGCTAATAGATCCCCTCCAATATTCATGAGTATTGCAATATTATAATATATAATACATATTATAATAATATTCCAATGCTATTACTTACTAAAAACTCATTACATATATATATATATATATAAAATCATCAATGCTGTACTAGATTCAGTTTGGGGGGGGCAGTGTGTGAGTGGGGCCCGGGGAATCTATTTCCCTTCTTTTACATGTTGGTTCTCTCTTTGTCCTGCTTTCTCAGGTGTGGCCTCTTGTCCTTTCCAAATATGGTGGCCAATCCTTCTCTCTCCCTCTGGAGAAAATTCTTACCTAAGAATCTTAAAAGTCCAGCCTCTGTCTCCCAGCCCATTTAATGGCCACTGGCCATTTTATTTACCAATGAAAACAAACAGTTACCAGTGTCTCTAAGTGTCTTGCATGAAGAAGAGTGGATTCCTGTGAAATTTGGGGAACCAAATTAACATAAGTACCATTAGACTAAATTCACAACAAAAGCTATTTCAGAAATCCATTCCCAAATCTGATGAGAAGTCACAAGCAAAATTAATTTTTTCTAGTCCTCAGCCATAGCAAATTAAACCTGGGGCTAGTACAGGACACAAGGTCTCTGGCAAATCAAGCCACTTGCAGGTAAGCAGTCAAACGTGTGCACTATCTCTACTCTGAAGGAAGAAGCATAGCTTAGTAAGTCAATCGTGAGAAGGAAAACATTATGAAATGGCAACCACTAAGGATGGGAAGGTGGATCCTTGGAAGTATGCAATTGGAGATGCCTATAGTAAACAGGATATGAATTACCTGTACAAAATAGGAAGGAAGAAAGTGGCACCAGCAGGACCCTATTCAGTACCAGAATTAATCATTGGTTTCCTGAAGTAGTCAAAAATTATTACCCCTGGAAGTCCCCAGATAATTCTCTAGTATAAGTCTCTCTCATGCATAAGGACACTGTGCTCAGAGAAAATAAATATTGATCAGTCTACCTACAATGTTAGTGATTTTTTTAAAGTAGTCAACGACCTTGAATAGGACATACTGCTCAGATGGTTGTGAAAGCATTAGCACAGATGTTACATTTTAGGTCTCTTTACCACTGAAGGCAGAGTTTAGGGGTAGAGCATAGTAACGTCCTTAAATAGGTCTTGACTCATTTACCTCCTAAAAGCCTCAAGTAGATATACAGACTTTCTAAAGTAAGAACCCATCCTCAAGAACACTTCACAGAAATAATTCAGTACAAATGTCTCCAGGCCACTGACACACTTTGCAGGTCTCAAACTCAAGACTGCAACAAGTACTCCTATCTGGGATCACAGGCTGTTGCGAAGATTTCAGACTTACCTAGTAGACATATTCTTCCAAGCTCCAATAATCTGAAAAGATTCCTCCAAACAAATGAGCAAATATAACAGACATGCTTAAAATCACTCCATTGTTCTATCTACCTGGAGAAGTGTATATCCTTTTGCAAGCTAGAGAAATTATGTTAGCATTCTAAAAGTGAAGTCTACAGGAAAATAATTTGTTACATCTGTATATAAGAAAAAGTCTAGGGAGAAGATATGATTATTCTGTAAAGTGTTTGAAGACCAAGCATGAGGATCACAGTTCAAATATAGAACCTATATTAAAATAAAATAAAGATATATGTGGTAGTATACACATGAAAATCCAGTACTGGGGAAGCAGATACAGGTTGATTCCTATGGCTCACTGGCCAATTTTTATAATATTTGGGGAGTTCCAAGCAGTTAAAGACTCTATCTGGAAAAAAAATGTGACTGCTCCTAAAGGTACAAAAACCGAAGATGTTCCTCTGGCCTCCACACATATGTATATATAAATACATATAGACAGGAATGAATTGATTAGAGCATGAAAGTCCTTGCATCCACAAATTCCAATGAAACCAGTAGTGCTAAGCATGAAGGATTGCCCTCTCAATGGAAAGGACATAGAACCTTTTATTCAATCCAGAAACTTTGGAATTGGAGGTAACTAATAACTTAGTGATTAATTTCTGGGCATTATTTGCTGGATCAGGTCATATTAATCTTCTAAAACTAGGACTGAAGATAGCTTGCATTCCAAATTACCCTTACAGTATCTGTTTACTCCAGGTTCCCCTAAACATCCATAACAAGGACTTGAGATGACTAATGGTGCAAGAAAACTCTGTGATATCTTTATTAATAAGGGCAGGCCATATACTTCCCTTGGAACCATAAGCTAATATAGCGTGTCAGTCCACCTCTAAAGCACATCTCCTTGGAATAAATGATATGTACATTAAGTTCAAATGTATTTATTCATCCTTGTACATCAAAGATTGTATTGCACCAGAAAACATTTTCCAAATATTATTGTGTTTAAATATGCTAGAAATAAACTACCTAGCATCTGACTCCCAAAGTTTGAATTAGCCTAAGTTTGACTGAACAGTTTTCTCATTTTCATCTTTTTGCAGAACATTTCCCTACCTATCATGGCATCTACAGAGATGCCACTAATATATATACACACAACAAATAATAAAAAATCAAGAATAAATAAATATGTGTCGTTTCCCAACAACATTCCACGAGGCACAAATTCTCTACACAGTGACTCTAAGATAGTAAGGAGCTTATTTACTTTGTCATTTGAAATATGCATAAATGGAAGCACAAATTGTTGCTGTAAATAATCCAAGTGTGCAAAGCACTTGGTGGAAGAGTCAACTTATTTGTACTCTGTAACTGGAAAGTACTAGGTGTATCAATGTTGCTGATAGTTATAACTAAAAGCTCACCAATATGTTGATCTTTTCAGTTTATTTTGAGCACTAGATAAGTCAAGATACTTTGCACTGTAAAAGGCAAATCTGTGAGTCCAAGTTTATCATCCTGAACAAATGTAGAAATACAAAAATGTGCCTAGTTGCCTCATGATGGATAGTGGGCTTAGGGCAGTATGGGGGTGGGCACCAGACTGTCTATTAGCTGCATGGATTGATACATATCCAGCTCCCTTTGTATCTATTCTGCTTGAATGCCTTTATAACATCTGCAAAGTTGCCCTTCTAACACATCTGCCAAGTTAGCAGCAAGCCTGTGATTTTATTCATGTGAACTTTAAGGAGGCAAATAACATACAAAAAGACTTATCATACCTCACAGTTTTAGGAGATCATTCCATCACTGCAGCTGGAACAAGAGTTCAGTTGTCACTTTGCATCAACTATCAGGATACTGAGAGAGAAAACAAGTTCTGTGATGGCTACTTTTGATTGTCAATTGACTGTATCTTGACTAAATTATAATCCAAAAATGTAGGGCACTCCAATAAGGTATTTTTTGCTAAGCTTTTAGTGCATGGATCCCCTTCTAGTCAACAACTTTGAGGTGGGAAGACAACACAACTTTGATTCATGCCTTTATTCTAGGTCACACATTTTGCTGGAAGCCTGTATATGGACATGAAAAAAGTAAGGATAGGTTCTTTTCCTGCTTGTCTCCACTTTTCTGCCTCATACATTCTTCATTGACCCTAAATCCTACTTCTTCAGGATACCATCATATATAGAAAACTTGCTGAAACACCCCTGTTTGTGGGAATGAGCAAATACTAAATTATGCACTTTATATTCATAGATACCCATTGTTGAATTAGATGGACCTCAGCCTATAAGCAATTCTTAAAAAAATCTTTATATATAGATATAGATAATGAATACAGATGTGGATATAGATATATCCCATAAGTTCTAAGAATCTAGAGAGCCCTGACTAATACAACCTACACATATCTGAGTCACACATCTAGTGCTGTTCCTCCTTTAGGCACCCGTATCTTACAGGTTTCACCCTCTACCAAAAAGACAAAGAAAATACCATACTTACTAATGAATAGATAGAAAAGGGGAGAGTAGAATAAAGGTGTTTACAGAAAGTAGGTGAAATTATATGGGTATGTATAAAAATGCCACAAAATAATCTGTTAAAACAAAATACTTGAGTCTTTATTTAGCTCATAATTTTGAACATTTGAAGTCTAAGATCAGGTAGTCTCATCTGTTCTGCCTATTGTGGGGCCACATTACCACATGTCAGATGGCATTGTGGCAAGAAGATGTGCAAAAGAGATTATTTTTTTCTTTATCTTGAGAACATAAGGTGAGAGACTGAAAAAAATTGCCCTGGCACCAATACATTATCGATCAGAAGGGTTGTAGTGGTTTAAGTGAGAAATGTCCCCTATATGCTCACTCACCAATTGATGGCACGGTTTGTTGGAGTTATCAATGTAGTCATTTAAATGACAGATTCCCTGGAACCTTTAAGGCTGTGTCTTTGAACATTAAAAATCTAGTTGGTAATTCTGTTTGAGAACACTGTTGCAACCTTTAGGAGGTAAAGTCTTAATACATTTTAAGGAAGTACATCATTACAGTCTTTGAGCTTTATAGCCTCTTTTCTAGTATTGCTCTCTGGTTACTGTGTATAAGTATGATGTGTAAGTGGGCAACTTCCTACCCTACTATCTATTGCCATGCCTTCACCTCTTGTCTTCTATCATCATGAGACAAAATATACTCCTTCTTTTAGGTGCCATTGTTCATGGTATTTTATCACAGCTACAGAAAAGTGCCTAATTTAGAAAAGAATGCTAAGCCAATACTTGTAAGCTATAAGAGACAGAATTATTTATCTATGTGTTCTTAAATACATACACACACACACACACACACACACACACACGCATATATATATTCAAGGTTGTCTAAAGACTGGAGCATAAAAGACAAATAGGTCAGAAGATTAGGAATGAACATCATTGTTTTTAAAGGATAAATAGTACTCTATTGTGTATATATACCATGTGCAGCCTGAAGGTGTGAACGAGCATCAAGTGAGAAAGGAGAGACAGAGAGAGAGAGAGAGAGAGAGAGAGAGAGAGAGAGAGAGAGAGAGAGAGAGAGAGAGAGAGAGAACAACTTTAAGCCTTGAAAAATTACCTGTCAGTTTGTACTCGAAAAAAGTCTGTGTCTGTTATTATGTGTCTCTCAGATATCCCTTATTCCGTGTGAGCATTCCAAAACTGCATCCAGACTGGACCTCAACACTGTGTGATTCAGAATTGTTGTTACATTTGTCAATATACTATAGGAAAGAGCCATTAAGGAATAGTGGTTCAATATAATCCCAGTGCTAGAAAGCCTGAGGTCAGAGTACTGTTAGCAATATGTTCTGTCATAAAAAGAAAAATAAATAAATAAAATGAAGATAAAGATATTTAGGTCACTGTGCTGCTGTGTGGATTGTGTAATAATCCAGACATGCAGAAATGTAGCTATTCTGAAAATACATTTGTACCCCTTCCTTTGGCTATCAGATTATCCCAAGAAACTGGTATTTTCTACAGAACTCCTATGGTGGCACAAGGAAATGGTGAAGGCCAGTATAAGTCAAAAAGAGCTTATTTCCTCAAGAGAAATTTCATGAGTTCTGATCAGTTCTCAGACCACCTTGAGGCTATATCTGAGACAATCTGACCTTGGTAGGAATTCCTACTCATTGGCCAGAATTGTTTGATGTTACATTGCCTTTTGTCTTTTAGTAACCCTAAACATCATATCCGGACCCTGACCACTGTCTCATTGTGGTCACTTTATTTCTGTTTCCAATGGGTCCATATTGAGTATGTCTCCTATTTTCATTTCTGTGAATTAATATTTTTGCCTTATAGAGGATGGGTGGCTGAGTCTGACATGTCTAGGCTTCCAGAGTCTAGGCTCTTCCCTTAATAACTCTGATAACAGTAATGCACATAAATGTATGTAAAGCTCTTGGCCAGAACATGGCCTCTACCAAATAGTCAGTGGGAAACACTGTTTTCTCTCATATTTAAACTCTCATTCAACATGAATCGTTGCAGGACTAAATATTCTTTAAATGTTAGTCATATGGGAATTAATCTGGCAGTACCAACTTCTTGACTTTCATACTAAAACACTCAAAGAGTAAGACAAACCTCTTAAAAGCCTCCCATTAATGGGTGGCTGATCAATATGCTCAGGTCTATTCTTAAGACAGAAAATGGATCTTGCTAATTATGAAGAAATGCAATATTGTAGAGGCCTCCAAAAAGAAGCTACTATGTTGTGGCTGCTTAGAAACAAAGCTGGCTGAGATTGAAGTTTTTGTTAAGTATTAACACTTTTATTACAACAAAATTTGTTTTTAAAATTCATTAGATTGGAAAAATGGTTCTGTGCTTAATGGTCCTATATGCTATTCCAAAAGACCTGGGTTCAGTTCTCAGAACCCACATGAAAGTTCATAGTCATCTAAGTCCAGGGAACTGGACTCTCTTCTGTTCTCCTTAAGCACCTAGCAAGAATATGTTATGCATACATACATATGTCCAGGCATATACCCATGTGCATAAAATAAAATCAACAAATTTAACACCAGAAAAATCCTTTCACAGCCCCCAAATTTCAGCTATTAACACTTTGATGTGTTAGCTAATCATAAAACTATTTTCACAGTTCTTGGTTTCCCTTTAAAAAAAACAAATTGCGTATTGTCTCCAACTTCTTTTTTTTAATTGTTATTTGCATGTGTATTTTTGTTTCTACATATGTGGGTGTGTATTTGTGTGTATGTATGAATGCACATACACATTGCATAGTTGTGATATGTCCTCAGAGGTCAGTAAAGAAAATCATATTCCTAGGATGAAGCTCCTTGCTTCCTGGGACACCAGCCTAGATCATTGCCACTCTGTGTGCCAGATGCTATCTATGGTGATATATAGGACTGAAGCCTGGCCAAAGCAGCCAAAATGTCATGCTATAACAAATAGGATGTAAGTCAGGTCAGGGAGGGTATCTGCCTCTCTTTGTAGGCCACTGCTACTCTAGAGTTATAGCAGGCAATGAGAAGCCATGGGCTATCTTGGGGCATCAGGTAGCAGAACAGTGAAGGGTATATGGGGTGTAACTTAGATCCAAGGTCACAGCTATCATGTGGGCTGTGACTGTGGTAGACACAAAAAGCCTTCAGAGATGAAAGGTATGGGGGTAGACGACTTTGGAACAAAGTGTTACCTCTCTATAAGACAAAAGATGCTCTCACACTCTCAGATAGTCTTTGACGAAATAATGCATGTATTTTAGTCCTTTTGAATAGGGTCTTAGGTACATTTTAGGATGGGTTGGGGTACAAGAGCAAATGTTTTCTATTGTCTTTGTTTGAGATCTTAGGGATGCCTCATCTGCTTGTAAAACTGCTCTAGGTGTTGCCATTACATGAATGATAGTTAAATTTCTCTCTATGACGTGTCATGTTCATTGGTTCCAGGGCAGGAACCTGGTCAGGAATAGATGAAAGGCCTTCCACTCTACTGTTCTCAGATATAAGAGTACCAGGACTTCTATATTTGCTCTATTTTGTCTAGTGGCACCATACACTGCCCCACGGAACTACCTGCCAGGTCTCCTCCCAGTTTATCCACAGCTCTCAGAGGTCCATTAATGCAAGTACAACACAAGGATGATTTTGAAGACATGAATAGATAAGGTGTCTATTTCTTACCCAGAAAACTTCAGAATTTCTATATAATAAATTGGACCTCCTTTGGGGTCAGGATACACAATGAAAAATTTCTGGACATCCATATGGTTCAGGTCATCTGCAACATGGAGACTGGAGACCCTGGTCTGTCCAGCCTTACCAGTTTTCATATATTGACCAATGGCTCTCTCAGATGCAAGACCTACCTTTCCAGCTTAAACTTGTGCCTTCTGTTGCAGAACCAAATTCCCTTGGTTCAGCGAAAACCTGACAAACCCAGAACTCAGGCTCTTAGCATAGCTGGAGGAATTCATGTTTTCTCCTTTATATGCCCCAGCAAGGCACAGGCCATGTGTGGGGAGGGTAAAATATTACCACAGTATAGGTTCTGAAAGAAAGGTGTCCTCTTCATCCTTGGTACCCTCCCCCTCAACACAAACAGAGAGACTCTGACTATGGGGAGTTTAGGACACATGCTTCACTATATACTTAGCAGCTTTCTTTATAACAGCCAGAAGCTGGAAATATTGTAGATGTCCCTCAACAGAGCAATGGATATAGAAAATGTGGTATATTTACACGATGAAATATTACACACCTATTAAAAACAATGGCTTAAGGAAATTGTCATATATTCCCCTAAGATGTTGTACTCAGAGAAGCAAAGATAGATGATAGATAGATAGATAGATAGATAGATAGATAGATAGATAGATAGATAGACAGACAGACAGATAGATAGATAGATGACAGATAGATACAGAGAGAGACATAGGGAGAGAGTAACAGACAGATAGACAGACAGAGAGACATAGCAAGACGTGTCAGTATTAGCATATGAAAAAGCTAGTGAGCTGACAGATGAGAGCTGAAGCTCTGAGGTAGTTTTGAGAAAACCCAACATCAAGTAGAGGTTGGGGGCTGTGTAAATGACATGCATAAGCTTAGGACTCATGTAGGACTCATGTAAAAATAGTGTCACATTTATAACAGGTCTCTACCCTATTCACTCTCAGCAGTGTCATTCTGCTCCAGAATAAAATATTCACTTTCATGTGCCTTTGATTCAATTATTTGCTAAAGAACACAAGAACCTGGAAATAATAGTAATTGTGTACTCAATACACATTGATACCCATAAATGGGTTCATTGGGACCAGTCCTGATCCAACTTCAAGCTATCTGACTCCAGAATTCTTGGAAAGTAATACAGAATTACATTTCTAGTAATTTCTGATGTTCTTAAAGAGTTTGTTCACAACTTTAATAATATTTAAAGGATTGGTCATTCAAACAAAGGTATAATCCAGCACACTTTTTCAATACACTATCAGGCACACTAGATAGATGGTTTGCAGCAAAGCAGAGAAATCCCTGAAAGAGGTCTCAGATACTGTCTTGTGGAATTCTTAGCTTTGCATTTGTTAATGCTAAGAGATTTAGTATCCATTCCAAAAACTGTACATAATAGTCATAGCAGGTCACATACAAAGGCAGACAACAAATAGATGTAAGACTAAAATAAACCAATGTAACTTGGAAGGAGGATCTGGGCTTTAAGCATTCTAACCTCTAAGGTTTTTGTAGATATAGCCTCTGTCTATATTAAGGTTTTACTGCTGTGAACCCATAGCATGGCCAAGGCAACTCTTGTAAAGGGCAACATTTAATTGGGGCTGGCGTACTGGTTCAGAAGTTCACTTCATTATCATCAATGTTTGAGCATGGCAGCATCTAGGCAGACATGGTGAAATCATAGCTGAGAATTCTCCATCTTTGTCTGAAGGCTGCTAGTTGAAGATTAGATTCCAGTCATCTAAGATAAGTGTATTAAAGCCCATTCCCACAGTGAGTGATATACCTACTCCAACTAGGCAATACCTACTCAAATAAGGGCACACCTCCTAATAGTGTCACTTCCTGGGACAAGCATAAACAAACCATCATACAGCTTCTTTATTGAACTTTAGTTCATGTCATCTCATAGAAAGGGAAAAATAGACCCATAGCATTCTTGCATAATTCTCCTTTCTTAACCTTGCTACACCACATGAAAATGGAACTAAGCACGCACTAGAGTGAAAGACTTTGAATTTTGGACTTTTAACATAGCTATAGGCTGTGTGGACTTTTGAAATTAGACTAAATGTATTTTGCATTATGCTTTTTCGGTATCACTCCCTACACTGATATGTTTGAATAAGTTTATTGGATCTAGGGAGTGGAATATGCTGGATTGTATATGTTTGGCCCAAGGAGTGGTACTATTAGAAGTTGTGGCCTTCCTAGTAGTAGAAATGTCAAGGTTGGTATGAGCTATAAAACCTAATCCTAGCTGCCTGGAAGTCAGTCTTAAACTAGTACCCTTAAGATGAAGATATAGAGCTCTCAGCTCTGCCTAGATGCTGTCATGATCCCACCTTGATAATAATCGAGTGAATTTCTGAACCTGTAAGCCAGGTGCTTTATAAGATATGATGTGCTTTTTAAGAGTTGCCTTGGTTATAGTGTCTGTTCCCAGCAGTAAAACCCTAAGATATTCAGCTTTTCTGTTACAGCAGCATTACCTCTTTAGAACCAGTAAAGTAAGTCATAAGACTTAGCATAGGTTGATATACATGTATAAATCCTTCTTGTGTATAATAATTCACATGTCACTAAGTTTTGCAGAGTCTCAATTCATGACATGCTGCTAACAGCATGGGAGCATAACACATGGGAGTCCACCAAGTGCCAGCCTCCTACCAAAGATATTGATACTATGTATGAAGGCCTAAGTGGAAACTCAAGTATTTTTATAATACTTAGATATTTTTCTCCTAAGTCCTTCACTATTCTCATAATATCCTCACCCTCACACTTGAAGTTTCCTCCAAATAATGATGTCTGTACTTCTAAATAATGAGTCATACATCACCTAGTTGCATCTTATTATTTAGATAAGTATATGCCCCTTGTGAAGAACAGTTGTTTTTCTGCTTCTACAACCTATTCAACAGGCAAGTACCCAAAATTTTCTTGGAGCAGAGAGGCCAGTCTTCTAAGTCCCTTTCAACCACATCCTTAGGGAGCCTAAAAAATTACTTAATACCTGCATGGTTATTACTTATTCCTGAGATGACCCTCCCCAACCTTCCATATAAACTAGTTGAAATAAGTGTCACAAAGTTAGACACAGGATTCTTGCTCAATACTACTTCCCCCATGTGGTCCTGAGAAGTTGTGTGTCATAAGAGTGTATCTTAGGGAACCCTTAGGAAAGATTTTCTTTATTTCAGATTTACTAAGGGAGAGGGCTGGACATGGAGAGGAAAACTGAAGGTTTTGTTTTGGAGTATGAATATCAAAGTGTCCAGGATATTGGATGACCACAGTTCACTCACATTAGACTAGGACTTCACTTCTTTTCCAATGTAATTGTAGAGCTTGTCCTGCTACATTCTGAAAGGGATCATTGTTTGATGAATAAACTCTATTGACACTTTATGCATGATCTTTAAGAGAAGATGTTCTGTGAAATTATTCCCAGGAAGACATGAGTAACCTTTGACTCACTCTAGACTAGTAACTGTTAAAAGAACTAATTAACAGAAACACAAGATACTGACTTGGCAACCCAATGATTTCATAAGGGATCTTACAGGAGCAAGAGACAACTCAAAGATTGCTACCTTAAAGAAAGCCCACCTCAGTATGGCTGATGAATTTTGAAACTGTAATGCTAGAACTCTTCGTACAATTTATAGTAGTATGAAAAGTCAGAAAGTCATATTTCCTCAGCAGTTTTACTACCTATATTACCTTAGAAGGAAGGAACTTAGTGTACCTGGTAAGATACTTCCTCAGAGATTCTGGGATGTTCTGAGACTTCAGTGTTGGTTATTTCCATGTGTACTGACAAACCTGTTTCTGAGTTATTATTAGATTCTCATTAGTTGAAACACTTAGAATGTAATATTTTAATAGGGAAGAAACTGCTACATAGCACCTAGTAACAACACAAGTCTAAAACCCAAAATCTAATAATTCAGAACCCTGAGACTCCAGAAATAAATGATTCTTTGAGATCATTGGCATTGCAGAAATGTTTATGCAGGTTGTCCCTTATGAGCAGTTTGTATTCTGCATATTTAAAATAAAATGTAAGACAAACTTCTTTGCTCACTTACTATACAAAAGGCAAAAGAGTCATTTACTGAAGTATTCAGCTGAAAAAGTCTTCCCTTAGTATTTCCAAGGCTGCAATGAGTAAGCTACATTCATCATTTCTTTTCCTTTTTGAGCTGCATTCCTCTTACACAGACAGTAAATTATTGAATAGAAAGATACATTAAGAAAAGGAAGAAAAGCTGTAGTTTAGCCAACTCCATCCATTCCCTCCATCACTAGAACTGTAATAGTCCATAATTTGATGAAGAATGATACCCTAGACTCAAATAGGATGTGGATGTAAAGCGTGTAATATTCTGTAGAAGTCTAGCATCCTGGGGTCTCCCATTACTAAGAGGCACTCTAAGTCAGCTAACAGGCACAATTTAAAGCATATTAGGGAAATTTCAGTGTAGGCAACCTCTATCTTAATATGTTGTGTCGATTTCTATGGAAAGTCCAGAACTATTCCCAGGGATTGGGGCTGGAAACTGTTGCTGGGAGAGTCAGGAAACTGCTGCTGACCCATTCTCCTCACCTGAGTCCAGGTGACAAGCAGCTTCTGATTAACTGCCTAACTTGCCTAGGATTTCCTGGACTTCTCCAGTTTTTGGAAACAGAGATTTAGACCTAGTCTCCTTAACTGTCAATTTGAAGCCTATCATGGAATCAGCCTGTCTGATCCCTCTCAGTTGGAAGGACCCCACCTCTGCTCACTCGATGAGCTGCAGATGAGATTTCAGAAGGGAACTCATCACTAATTTCAGTTACCTTCTATTCTATATTTACTATGTTAAAAACAATTATTTATTCAGCAACCTTTTGAATCCTCATGATTCATGTTTATTGAATCTAATTATGTTCTTTCACTTACACCTGTGAAACACACAACTTTTCTTATTTAAATCCTTGTTAGGCAAGATCTCAAATGTCTTATTATTTCTCTTAAAGAACTTTAGAATCCCAATCCTCAGGAAAATATTATCAAGACAATCAACTTTTACCTACAACCTTAACTTAGAATTCTACTCACAAGCTTCCCATGTGTAACAATTGTGCTAGGTTTTGTAAGTAGCTTGCTGTGGTGCACATATAACTTATGAGGAGGCAGGTAGATCTGGACAGCCTGGTCTAAATAGTGAATTACAGAACAGACAGACTGCGTGCAAAGAAACTCTCCCAGAAAATAAATAAGTAGTTTATCTGTTCTTTGTGTGTGTGTGTGTGAGTGTGTGTATGTTAAAAAATGTTCTGCCTTCATGTGACAGCCTCAGTCAAGCTTTTAGTGAAAATATCGATACATTAAATCTGAGCAAGGAAGAAAGGCAGATAGAGAATATGTTCCAAATTGTACTAATGAGAAAGTTTAATGTTACTATTTTATTTTATTCCCAAGATTTCTCACACGATTGTGGATGTGCACTTCACTTTCTTCTGTGTGTCCTATCCAATTCCAATAACTTCACATTACAACTCTTTTTGAAACCCAGGATAGCTAAAACTATTCTCAGCAACAAAATGGGAATCAGTATCCCTGACCTCAAGCAATACTACAGAGCAATAGTGTTAAAAACTGCATGGTATTGGTACAGTGACAGGCAGGAGGATCAATGGAACAGGATTGAAGATCCAGAAATGAACCCACACACCTATGGCCACTTGATCCTCGACAAAGAGGCTGAAAACATCCAATGGAAAAAAGATAGCCTTTTCAACAAATGGTGCTGGTTCAACTGGAGGTCAGCATGCAGAAGAATGCGAATTGATCCATCCTTGTCTCCTTGTACTAAGCTCAAATCCAAATGGATCAAGGACCTCCACATAAAGCCAGACACTCTGAAGCTAATAGAAAAGAAAGTGGGGAATACCCTTGAGGACATCGGTACAAGGAGAAAGTTTCTGAACAGAACACCAATAGCGTATGCTCTAAGAGCAAGAATTGACAAATGGGACCTCATAAGGTTACAGAGTTTCTGTAAGGCAAAGGACACCATCAAGAGGACAGATCTGCTACCAACAAATTGGGAAAAGATCTTCACCAATCCTACATCAGATAGAGGGCTAATATCCAATATATATAAAGAACTCAAGAAGTTAGACTCCAGAAAACCGAACAACCCTATTAAAAAATGGGGTACAGAGTTAAACAAAGAATTCTCACCTGAAGAACTTCGGATGGCAGAGAAGCATCTTAAAAAATGCTCAACTTCATTAGTCATTTTGGAAATGCAAATCAAAACATCCCTGAGATTGTACCTTACACCAGTCAGAATGGCTAAGATTAAAAATTCCGGAGATAGCAGGTGTTGGAGAGGGTGTGGAGAAAGAGGAACACTCCTCCACTGTTGGTGGGGTTGCAAATTGGTACAACCACTCTGGAAAACAGTCTGGCGGCTCCTCCAAAAACTGGGCACCTCACTTCCAGAAGATCCTGCTATACCACTCCTGGGCATATATCCAGAGGATTCCCCGCCATGTAATAAGGATACATGCTCTACTATGTTCATAGCAGCCCTATTTATAATTGCCAGATGCTGGAAAGAACCCAGGTATCCCTCAACAGAAGAGTGGATGCAAAAAATGTGGTATATCTACACAATGGAGTACTATTCAGCCATTAGAAACAATGAATTCATGAAATTCTTAGGCAAATGGATGGAGCTAGAGAACATCATTCTAAGTGATGTAACCCAGACTCAAAAGGTGAATCATGGTATGCACTCACTAATAAGTGGTTATTAACCTAGAAAACTGGAATACCCAAAACATAATCCACACAACAAATGAGATACAATAAGAAAGGAGGAGTGGCCCCTGGTTCTGGAAAGACTCAGTGAAACAGTATTCGGCAAAACCAGAACGGGGAAGTGGGAAGGGGTGGGAGGGAGAACAGGGGAAGAGAAGGGGGCTTACGGGACTTTCGGGGAGTGGGGTGGGGCTAGAAAAGGGGAAATCATTTGAAATGTAAATAAATTATATCGAATAAAAAAAAAAAGAAAAAAAATTTAAAAAAAACAACTCTTTTTGTTAACCCTAAAATATTTCAGAATTTCTCTGAAATAAATTAAATGCTATGGTTTTTTTTTTTTTTTGAACTTGATCCATATGTACTGAGATTAATTTAAAGTGAATCCTACCATTCCAAAGTTGTATCTGGAATCATCTCAATGTATGTTTTGGTTTCTGTTGTTATAACAACATACTCTAACATTGAGGAAGGTAGGACTTGTCTCTCTTATACTTCAAGTCACAGTTTGTCATTGAGGGGAATCAGAGCAGGAATTTTGGTAAGGGCAAAAAGTACAAACCATGGAGGGATGACAGTTACTCTTAATCATGCTTGCTCATTTCAAAATAGCATCCTTATAAAACCATGGTTTCTTGTACAAGAATCTGCTTTGCCCACAGTGGTCTAGAACCTCCCACAAAAATTAATAAACTAAAAAAAATAAGAAATTAAGCAATAAGAAATAAGATTGTCCCCTATAGACACCAGAAAATCTGATTTAGACTACTCTTTAATCAAGGCTTTTCTCTCAGATGAGGGTAATCAGTGTAGACTATTAAAATTAACCAGAGCTGCAAATCTCTAAAATATCAAATGACCTTTAATGCTTGGGTGCAAACTCTGCATGCAGTCCTGTAATACCGAGTGGAAAAACCATTTCCAGTTGCTCTAACATGCCCAGGATCACAGAATTGAAGGTGAGGATGGCATAATAGTTGTCCCAACACCACTGGGAATACCTGGTACCAGCACAATCCTGGAACACAGGACCCTTGACTGACCAGTGGCAGTGGTACCTTTGGATCTGGGATCTGCAGCAATCCTTATAAGAGCCAAATAAAGCTCCTCTGCTAGGCACCATAACATGCCCAGTGTCATGGGATATCAGGAACCCTGAGTCCTGGTCACAGCAGGATCTCTGGTTCCCACAGGCAATTTAATGGACAGAAACTCTGACACACTAAAGACCTTAGAATCACAAGATCTCATAATCACAGGACCACAGAAGTAGCTGGACTCTAAGGAGTTCTGACACAACCAGGATCACAGGAAGGAAAGGCTCGAGTCAGATATATCAAGGTCAGTAATAAGTAGAGATAATGCTAGAAATATCTAGAGATGGCTTGAGGCAAGCATAAGAATTTAAATAACAGAATCCAACATTATTTAGCATCATCAGAACTCAATTCTCGCTCCATAGCAAGTCCTAGATATACACTTGAAAAACAAGATTCAGATCTAAAACCAATTCTCATGATGATGATAGAGGATTTTAATAAGGACATAAATAACTCCCTTGAAGAAATTCAGTAAACACAGCTTAAAAAGATAGAAGCCCTTAAAGAGGAAGCATACACACACACATACACACACACACACACACACACACACACACACACAAATCCCTTAAAGAGTTACTGAAACACACAATTAAACAGGCAAAGAAAATGACAAAACTATCTAAGACTTAAAAATAGAAAAAGAAACAATAAAGAAATCACAAAGGGAGGCAACCCTGTAGTTAGAAAACTTAGGAAAGAGATGAGGACCCATAGATACAAGCATCACTATATATATATCAGATAGAAGAGAGAATCTAAGAGGCAGAAGATGTTATAGAAATCATTGACACAACAGTCAAAGAAAATGCAAAAGTTGAAAATCTTCTAACCCCAACACATCCAGGAAATAGGACACACAAAATAGGACACACTCTTCATTACAGATGAGAGCAAAGATTTTCAGATTAAATGGCCAGAAAATATCTTCAACAACATTATTGAAGAAAACAACACTAAAATAAAGAAAGAGATGCCTATAAACATGCAAGATGTCTACAGAACTCCAAACAGAATCTACTCAAAAAGAAATCCCTCCCATCACATAACAATCAAAATAAAAAATGCACTAAACAAAGAAAGAATATTAAAAGCAATAAGGGAAAAATGTCAAGTAATATATAAAGGAAGACCTATCAGAATTACACCAGACTTTTCACCAGAGACTATGAAAGCTAGAAGAAGATCCTGTGCATATCTCATACAGACCATAAGATAACACAAATGATGGCCCAGACTACTATATCCAGGAAAACTCTCGATTACCATAGATACAGTAACCAAGATATTCCAAGAGAAAACAATATTTACATAATATATTTCCACAAATCCAGCCATACAAAGGATAATAGATGGAAAACACCAACAGAAGAAGGGAAATTTCACCCTAGAAAATCAAGAAAGTAATCTTTCAACAAACCCCAAAGAGAAAAACCACACAAACATAAAAATAAGATAAAAAAGAACAGGAAACAAAAATCACTGTTCCTTAGTATCTGTTAACCACAATGGACTCAATTCCCCAATAGACTAACAGACCACATATGGAAACAGAATCCAGCATTTTGCTGCATTCAGGAAACACACTTCAACCAAAAGTCATCAAAAAAGACAAGGAAGAACACTTCATACTCATCAAAAGAAAAAAAATCTACCAATAACAACATTCAATTCTGAACATCTATTCTCCAAACGTAAAAGCACTCACCTTCATAAAAGAAACTTTAGTAAATCTCAAAGCACATATTGCACCTCACACAATAATTATGGGGGACTTCAATGCCCCTCTTATCAATGGATCTATCAGCAAGACAATAACTAAACAGAGACACAGTAAAAGTAACAGAAGGTATGGACTAAATGGATTTAATGTTACCTATAGAACATTTCATCCTAAATTTTATATATATATATATATATATATATATATATATATATATATGTATATATATATATATATATATATATAAATTCTTCTCAGCACATTATGCACCTTCTCCAAAAATAACGATACAATTGGTCATAAAACAGACTTAAACAGGTATAAAAAGACTGAAATAATCCCATGCTTCCTATGACATCATTATGGATTAAGGCTGGTCTTCAATAGCAACAAAAACAACAGAAAGTGCACATACATATGGAAACTGAACAATGTTCTCCTCAATGATGACTTGGTCAAAGAAGTAATAAGGAAAGAAATAAAAGACGATTTAGAATTTAATGAAAATGAAGGATCAACATACCCAAACTTATGGGACACAAAGAAAGCAGTGGTAAGAGGAAAACTCATACCTCTGAGTGCCTCCAAAAAGAAAATGGAAACTGGGCGGTGGTGGGTCATGCCTGTAATCCCAGCACTCTGGGAAGCAGAAGGAGGTAGATATCTGAATTTGAGACCAGCCTGGTCTACAGAGTGAGTTCCAGGACAGCCAGGGCTATACAAAGAAACCCTGTCTCGAAAAAACCAAATCCAAAAAGCCAAAAAAACAAGACAAAAAGAAACTGGAGAGATCATACACTAGCAGCTTAACAGCATATCTGAAAGCTCTAGAACAGAAAGAAGTTAATATATCCAAGAGAAGTAGTTGGCAGGAAATCATCAAACTCAGGGCTGAAATCAACAAAGTAGAAACAGAAAAAACTATACAAAGAATCAACAAAACTAGGAGCTGGTTCTTTGAGAAAGTCAATAAAATGAACTCTTAGCTAGGCTCACCAGAAGACACAGAAACAGTATCCAAATTAACAAAATCTCAAATTAGAATGAAGAGATAAACAACGGAAACTGAGGAAATTCAAAACATCATCAGATCCTACTATAAAAAGTATATGTTCAATACAATTGAAAATCTGTATGAAATGGACAATTTCTTTGACAGATACCAAATACCAAAGTTAAATCAGCATCAGATAAATCATCTAAACAGTCCCATAAAATAAGCCATTGAATGTCTCCTAACCAAGAAAAGCACAGGACCAGATTGTTTTAGTGCAGAATTGTAGCTGACCAGCAGGCATATTGAATATGTTACGTCTAAAGAGAGCTGGTGATGGATTGGAAGAATGGGAGTAAGTAATGAGACAAAGACAATGGTGCTGATCAAACCCAATGTTTTTAAATTAACAAGAGAATTTAAAGGTTGGGGAAAACCCTTTCCTCCAAAATACCAAGATATCTTCAGGAAAACTGGTTTTGCTGCTCAGTGGGTAGCCAGCTCAGTGCAAAAAACTGTAGATCTGGTAGAACAATAGACTTCACCTAGGTCTGAAAGCCCCACCCTAGGTGTGAGACTTTGGCATACACCGAGGTCTGAATTTCCTGCTCAAGTGCTGGAAGGAGGACACAATTTCTCCATTCTAATTTATTAAAAATTGACTAGACTGGGGAAAAGATTTACTTATGTACCTTAGTCCTGTCTGGGAATTAGGGTGGCTGGAAGCTCCATCTGTCTTAGATCAAAGACTATATTTTCTCTTACCCATAAATGGAAACATGTACAGTTTGTTTGTGTTTATTTGCACAAACAAGGCCTTTTAGTGTTTATTATGAACAAAAAAAATGTGTCTAGGCACATGCTCCTGTCTTAGCTGGAGAAGAATTATGGTTCCTCAGTTGCATGCATCTGGCTTCCGGCCTTCATGGAACACAGTTTTACAATTCAGACCAAAGCCACAGAGGACATATAAATATGCACTCAATGCATTTCTTCATAGCAATGAATAACTGTCATGGTGTTTCACTGAGCTTTGCTGAAGGTTTGAAAACCACGAGTCTGCTTAAAATACAAAGTCAAAATTTAAGATCAAAATAAGATTGAAGTTGTCTACAGATGTCCCAATGTACATAATTCAGATGCAAATTAGTAACTATCAGATACAAAGCTTGTCCTCCGGGTGTGGGGGAGGTCACTTTGAGAATAAACAGAGAAACTCAAGTAATAATGGTAAGAGCCAGGTAAGCTAGCTGATAAGATTTTTAGCCATTTTCAAAATTGGAATCATACTTACTTGAGCCCTTCTGTGTCCCCTTGATGAAACAATCTTTCAGGCAGTCATTGAGTTCCATCTTCTTTTTGTGAAAAACACAAACAAAACCTATTCACCATATTAAAATGGGGTCTGGACCATTCCATGTATTAGTTAAGGGGTCCTGCAATCTTACCATGGCATATGAGCTGGAAGAGACTCGATGTCAATGGAGATCTACTACAGACTGACTTTTAGCATCAATTTGAAGAAAAAAAAATTAAAACAAATAAAAAGGTCAAGATGTGTTTTGGTGATTTTTCAGAGTGTGATTCACATGCTATACAATTCCTTGTTTCATTGAGTTATAAGAAATTTCAGTTTTATAATCAATACTGAATTCTTTACAAAATGATATAAAGTTGTCAGTAAAAGCTGGCCCATTTTCTGTCCTAATGACTTTAGGAAATCCCATAGCATTAAAGGCTTGTAAGCAATGACCCATTACATTTCTAGAGGCTTCTCCCATATACAGAGAAGCAAAGAGAAATCCTGAGCAAGTATCTATACAAACATGTATATTCTTCAATTTCTCAAATTCTACATAATGAGTTACATCCATTTTCCAAATATGATTGGGCATAAGGCCTCCCCATGTTTTTACTCCAAAATGAGGAACTGAAGATAATGTAATGCAGTTAGGCATTTACTTACAATCATTGTTGCCTGCTTCTTAGTGGTCTTATATTGGAGTCTTAAGGTATGGCTAGAAATATGAAGGCTATTATGATCACGTCAAGCCAATGCAACAGAATCTGAAACTAAGCACTCTCCTATTCAAGCTCTGTCATTGCAATCATTGCCTACAGGTATAGGTCCAGGAAAACTGGAATTAGCTCATATAAGACCAATATAAAAATGTTGGGGTTTGTTTTTAGCAAGAAGGGATATAAATTCGAAAAGAAGTGAAACTGTCACAATTTGCAGATTATATGATTGTAAACTTACATGATCCCATAATTCCAGAACTTCTATAACTTATAAACAAATTCATCAAGTTGACTGACTATAAAATTAACTTAAAAAAATAGGTAGTCTTCCTCTTCTCAAAGGACAAAGAGGCTAAGAAAGAATTTAGAGAAATAGCACCCTTCACAATAGTCACAAATAAAATTAAATGCCTTGGTGTTACTTGAACAAAGCAAGTGAAAGATCTGTAGGACAAGAACTTCACATCTCTGAAAAAAGAAATCAAAAAGTTCTCAGAAGATGGAAAGTTTTCCCAGCCTTATGGGTTGACAGGATTAATGTATTAAAAATGGTAATCTTTCTGAGAGCAATCTACAGATTCAATGTAATCACCATCAAAATTTCAATTCAATTCTTCATAGAGTTAGAAAGAGCAATTTTCAAATTCATTTGGAAAAACAAAAAACCTAAGATTACAAAATTTCTTCTGAGCAATGAAAGAACTTCTGGTGGAATCACCATCCTTATTTTCAAGCTGTATTACAGAGTAATAGTGATAAAACTGTATAGTATTGGTTAAGAGAGAGACAGGAAGAAACATGAAAAAGAATAGAAGAACCAGAAATGAACCCAAATACATATGGTCACTTGTTCTTTGACAATGGAGTTAAAACCATCCAGTGGAAAAAATTCAGCATTTTTAAAAAATGGTGCTGGTTCAACTGGAGGTCAGCATGTAGAAAAATGCAAATAAACCCATTCTTATCTCCATATACAAAGCTCAAGTACAGGAGGATCAAGGAACTCCACATAAAATGAGATATAATGAAACTTATAGAGGAGAAAGTGAGGAAGTGGCTCAAACATATGGGAAAAGGGAAAAATTCCAGAAGAGAACACAGATGGCCCATGCCTTAAAATGAAGAATCAGCCAAAGGGACCTCATCAAATAGCAAAGCTACTGTAAGGCAAAAGAAACTGTCAATAGGACAAAGTGCCAAACATCAGATTGGGAAATGATCTTCAACTATCCTACTTTTGACAGAGGGCTAATATCTAATCTATAAAAAGGATTCAAGAAGTTCAATTCCACAGAATGAAATAACCCTATTAATAATTGGGATACAGAGCTAAACAAAGGATTTTAAACTGAGGAATAACCTAAAGAACTCTTCAACATCCTTATTCATAAGAGAAATACTAATCAAAAAATCAGGTAATGGCCGATGCTTGCGAGGATGTGGAGGAAGGGGAACACTCCTCCACTACTGTTGGGATTGCAAGTTGCTACAAACATGCTGGAAACTAGTTTGGGGGATCCTGAAAAAATTGAATACATTACTAGCTGAGGACACAGGTATACCACTCCTGGGCATACACCCAGAAAATGCTCCAAGTGATAACAAGAGCAGTTTCCCCTACTATGTTCATAGCAGCCTTATTTATAATAGCCAGAAGGTGGAACAAATCCAAATAACAGAGGAATGGAGACAGAAAATGTGGTATATTTATTCAATGGAGTACTACACAGCTTTTCAAAATGGTGAATTCATAAAATTTAGGCAAATGAATGGAATTAGATAATATCTTCCTGAGTGAGCTAACCCAATAACAAAAACGGCTCATGGAATACACTCACTGATAAGGGTATATTAGCCCTAAATCTCAGAATACTCAAGATAAAATCCAAAGACTACATGAAACTCAAGAAGAAGGAAGAACAAAGTGTGCCTGCTTCAGTTATTCTGAGAAAGGGAACAAAATAATCTCAGGAGTAAATATCTAGATGCAATGTAGAGCAGAGACTGAAGGAAAGGATATACAGAGACTGTCCCACCATCAGATTCATCCCATATACTATCACCAAACCCTGGAACTATTATTGATGCCAAGAAATGCTTTCTGAAAGTAGGCTGACATAGTTGTCACCTGAGAAGCCTTGTTAGAGCTTTGCAAATACATAGGCAGATTCTTGCAGTCATTCATTGGACTGAGGATGTGTTGCCCAATGGAGTAGTTAGAGAAAGGCCTGAAGGAGCTGAAGTGGTTTCTAACATTATAGGAAGAACAACAATATCAGCCAACAAGTCCTTTTAGAGCTTTCAGGGACTAAGCCATAAACACAGGAGTACATATGGCTCCAGCTGCATATGTAGTAGAGGCTTGTCTTGTCAGACATCAATGAGAGAACATGTCTTTGGCCTATGAAGGCTTGATATATGCCCCAGAGTAGGGGAGTTGAGGGGGGGGGGGTTGGTGAAGAAATACTCTCATTGTTTCCTCCTATATAGCTTCCATTGATTTTTTCATACATTTGAATACTTGGTCACAAGTTGGGAGAACAACCATACCTTTTAATCTGTCCCAAATTGTTGTATGAGCTCTAAGGAGGCATTCTCTTTAATACAAGCAGAAACGTGGATCAGCAAATATCTATTGGTTATTCTAACCTAAAATCTTTCAGTTTTGTATGTAAGAGTATGCATGCATAATTAGGTCCTAAGGAACATTTAATTTTAGGTTGTTGAAAGATCTCTCTACTGATCTCAACTTTTAACTTCATATTTTCACCAGCATGAGATAGACATCTTTTTAAGATCTCTCTCTCTCTTTCTCTTTCTCTCTCTCCCCCCTCCCTCCCTCTCTCTGTCTCTGTTTCTGTGTGTGTGTGTATGAGAGTGAGTGTGTGTGTTTCTCTATCTCCTAGTTTAATTTCTGAGAAAAAAAAAGACACATAAGGAAGAAAAAGGCTTATTTTGATTTATAGGCCAAGGTTACGTCTATCATTGTCATGATATTCACACCACACTAAATTTTTTCACATCAACTAATTTACTTACAGAAATCAAAACAAAAATCCTCCAGGACTATCTACTATAAACAGTACAACTGATGGTACTGAAGTTTGTGGGAACTCTTTTCAAGGTTTCCAGATGGTTGGTTTTAGAGATATCCACTTGCAGTTCTTAATCTCAATAATAAAATTGTTTAAAATTTTAAACTTTGATTTAGGTCACTTGGTAAATTGTACACAAAGACATTATTTGAGGCTGAGCATGAAATCTCATTGTTTTGAATTTGGATGGTGATGAATCTCCAATACTTTGGGTACCAGGCACTTTGTGATTTACCTTGTGATCTACCAGGAAGAGTATATTAGGAATGAATTTGGTGCACAGGAATTCCACAAGGTGTATAGTTAGGGGCTCAGCACAAGCTTGATAAATAATCAGACCAGGGGGCTGGACAGATAGTTCAGCAATTAAGAGTATTTTTCACTCATTTAGAGGCTGCCACATGGCAGCCAGGCAGAAGAGATTAGACAAAACATGTTAGGAAAGAGCATTAAAAAAGAAACAGGAGAAAAAACAACATTACATTTTTTTAAAAAAATAATTGGTAAAGGCACAATCTAAGATTCCAGGGACTATTACCTTCTGTCTAGTGGCCAATGGACAAGGCTGAGAGGAATTAAATTCAAATCCTGAGATCCTTCAGGAGGGAGATCATTTCTGGTGCCTATTTCCTAACCACTGATGATAGAAAATCCTCATGAATGTTGGAGTTGGTGAGAGAGTATAACATCTTTTTTTTTTCTTTACTGATATATTTTTTATTTACATTTCAAATGATTTCCCATTTTCTGGGTCCCCACTCCCCGCAAGTCCTATAAGCTCCCCCTGTTCCTCCATCTACCCCTTCCTACTTCCCTGTTCTGGTATTCCCCTATACTGTTGCACTGAGTCTTTCCAGAACCAGGTGCCACTTCTCCATTCTTTTTGGACCTCATTTAATATGTGGATTATGTCTTGGGTATTCAAAGTTTCTAGGCTAATATCCACTTATCAGTGAGTGCATACCATGATTGATCTTTTGAGACTGTTTTACCTCACTTAGTATGATGTTCTCCAGCTCCATCCATTTGTCTAAGAATTTCATGAATTCATTGTTTCTAATGGCAGAATAGTACTCCATTGTGTAAATATACCACATTTTTTGTATCCATTCCTCCATTGAGGGGTACAGGGGTTCTTTCCAGCTTCTGGCTACTACAAATAGGGCTGCTATGAACATAGTGGAGCATGTGTCCTTATTGCAAGCTGAAGAATCCTCTGGGTATATGCCCAGGATTGGTATAGCTGGGTCCTCAGGAAGTGTCATGCCCAGTTTTCTGAGGAACCTCCAGAATGATTTCCAAAGTGGTTGCAACATCTTGCAATCCCACTAGCAGTGGAGGAGTATTTCTCTTTCTAAACATCCTCGCCAACACCTGCTGTCTCCTGAGTTTTTGAACTTAGCCATTCTGACTGGTGTGAGGTGAAATCTCAGGGTTGTTTTGATTTGCATTTCCCTAATGATTAATGATGTTGAACATTTCTTAAGGTGTTTCTCAGCCCTCTGAAGTTCTTCATGTGAAAATTCTTTGTTTAGCTCCATACCAATCTTTTTAATGGGGTTATTTGGATCTCTGAGTTCTACCTTCTTGAGTTCTGTGTATATATTAGATATTAGCACTCTGTCAGATTTAGGGTTGGTGAAGATCCTTTCCCAATCTGTTGGTTGATGTTTTGTCGTTTTGACAGTGTCCTTTGCCTTACAGAAACTCTGAAGTTTTATGAGGTCCCATTTGTAAATTCTTGATCTTAGACTGTAAGCTCTTGGTGTTCTATTCAGGAACTTTCCCTCTGTGCCCATGTCCTCAAGGGTCTTCCTCAGTTACTTTTCTATTAGTTTTGTCAGGTTATATGTGGAGGTCCTTGATCCATTTAGAGTTGAGCTTAGTACAAGGAGATAAGAATGGGTCAATTTGCATTCTTCAGCATGCTGACCTCCAATTGTACCAGCACCATTTGTTGAAAAGACTATCTTTTTGTCCACTGGATGCTTTCAGCTCCTTTGATGAAGATCAAGTGACCATAGGTGTGTTAGTTCATTTCTGGGTCTTCAATCCTGTTCCATTGATCTGCTTGTCTGACATTGTACTAATACCATGCAGTTGTTATCATTATTGCTCTGTAGTAAAGCTTGAGGTCTGGGATACTGAATCTCCCTGAAGTTCTTTTACTGTTGAGAATAGTTTTAGCTATCCTGGGTTTTTTGTTATTCCAGATGCATTTGAGAATTGCTCTTTCTAGCTCTATGAAGTACTGGGTTGGGATTTTCATGGGGATAGCATTGAATCTGTAGATTGCCTTTGGCAAGATGGCCATTTAACTATATTAATCCTGCTGATCCATGAGCATGGAAGATTTTTCCATTTTCTGAAGTCTTCTTTGATTTCGTTCTTCAGAGAATCCTCATGGTCTTTCCTCCTGTGTTCATAAACAGTTCATGCTCATGAGTCTAGGATCCTTGTTGTCTTACCTGGTGCTGTCTGTCTACCAGTAGCTTCTTCTGAGCCCTTCTTCAAAATAGAATTTCTGAGTGCCAAAGATGAGGAAGGCAATTCCCAGGTGTGCACATGGAAATGTAGTATAATCATTTTATCAAGCAACAAGCTCACAAAAATTCACGTGATTTTTAGAGAGAGCTTTATAGAACACCTTCCAATATATTGTGCCTATCTCTGTGGACCTTTCACAGTGTCTTCTGACAGCATAGTGAGCTTATAAACCATTGTATGGCCTCTGTACTTATAGGATGCTAGCACAAAATGAGCCCCACCAAGGAAGTAAACAACTTTTTCTTTAATCTTTTATTAGATATATTCTTTATTTACATTTCAAATGATTTCCACTTTCTGGATTCCCTCCCCTCAAAAATACCATAAGTTATCTCCTCTCTCCCTGTTCCCCAGTCACCCCCCTCCTACTTCCTTGTTCTGGTATTCCCCTATACTGCTGCATTGAGCCTTTCCAGGACAGGGGCCCTATCCTCCCTTTGTTGTCCAACTAGGCCATTCTCTGCTGTCCATGTGTCTGGAGCCATGGATAACACCATGTGTACTATCTGGTTGATGTTTTTTTCTCTGGGAGTACTGAGTGATTCATATTTTTGTTCCTTCTATTTTGCTGCAAACCTTTCCATTCCTTGGGTCCTTTCTCTAGTGCCCCCATTGTGGACCTTGTGTTCAGTTCAATGGCTGGCTGAGAGTGTCCCCCTCTGTATTTGTCATGCGCTAGGAGAGCCTCCAATGTGACAGCTATGTATGGCTCCAGTCAGCAAATACTTGTTCAGCTCCTGTTCCCACTTGTTTGGCAAGTACTTGTGTTCAGCTCCTGATTCCCACATGACTTTTGTGCTCATTCAAAGAGTATGGAAAATAGAAAAGTGTGTATCTCATACTTGGATACCCAGGTCTATTAATGCTTTCCTTCTTAAGGGTATGTGATTTGTGTGTCATGATGTCTTTGATTAGGTTTAATTTGTGCGTATGAGGCTAGGTAAACACCATTGATGTTCACTACCTGGAGACCTCTGTGGTCCAAGGGCTAGCTACATGGCTAATTATTTTTAAGACATGTCAACATAATTCATCTGTTGAAAAATAATTACAGCAAATTATTTTTGTTTGTTGCTGTTGTTGTTGTTGTTTTAAAGCAGTGCCATTATGTAATACAGGCTGACCTGGAGCTTGTGTTCCTCCTGCCTCAGACTTCTCAATAAGGAATTACAAGTGAGAGTTGAAAAAAAGACAGGAGCTTGAAAATAAAAACAATTGTTTAAAGGAGATTATTCTGTAATGAGACTAACGGTTTTGTTTTGATGAAACCAAGAGATGAGTAGAAGTTGAACCTGAGGAACTGAGCATGATTCTTGATCTTACACTCAATATCAAGATGGATAAGAGTCATAGGGACCTCAGTTTAACTGTGAAGAAGGAAGAAATTTGCATTTCATGGTTGCTGTGGCCATTCTGAAATGTGACTGCTTCTGGGAGATATGACATGAACAGAAAATTTGCTATTATCCTGGAGAGGTCAATGACTAAGAAGGACCAGTACTGGGGATTCAAATTCTAATGAGTGTCCTTGGATTAGCCATTTATTATATTGAATCTTTTTCCTCAGCTGTAATATGTGGAAAATCACCGTTCTTTGCTTGTAGGCTTGCTGAGTATGCTAGATGAGGTAATACCTGAGTCAGTTTGCAGAGTGATTATTGTGCAGTGAGTAATAGATATATTTTAGCATGCTCATAGGAATGCTACTGATGTAATTCTTGACTAAAAGTCACAAAACCAAAACGTCTAAGCCCCAACATTGTATATATTGTGTGTAGTGGCATATACTTCTAATGCTTTTATTTGGGGTGAAGGCAGAAAGAACAGAATTTCAAGGTTAACTTTAATTACCTGATCAGAGTCTAGCCTAGGCAGTATGAGACCCTGCCTCAAAAATGAATAAATGTTTATTATTATAAATATTCAATGTTCATTCATAAGTTAGTCTATTGACCCTATGTGTAGAGAATGTTAGGAATTTAAATTTGGTTATCTTCTATGTCAACTTAATTGCAGCTTCTCCTAATTGCTGCCTGCATTTTTTCTAACATAAGTCACAATGACATTGATGTAAACTTCCCTCACATCAAAGACAGTTGTAATAGTCATTTCACTGTCGAGACTTCCCTCTGTTATCTGGAATATTTTCACCCATATAGATTGAACAGCTTTTGCTTGGCCTTAGATATATGTGAAGTTCTTTCTTGAGTTTTAAATGGAAACTGACATAGGATGTTGATAAACATCCAAGTCTAGGGTAATCTGCCTAAGGCATATTGAATCAAACTTTAATCCTGTCTCTTTTCAATAACTTTACATTTGATATAAATTGAAAGAAGAGGAAGAAAAAGAAGTAGAAGATGAAAAAGAACAAGAATAACAGGAGAAACAAGAAGAAAAAGAAGGAGAAAGAGAAGAGGAGAAGGAGAAGAACATGAGCAATAACAAAGAGACCAAGGACCAATACCAAGACCAAGATCAAACCAAGACCAAGACAAGACCAAGACCAAGAACAAGAACAAGAACAAGAACAAGAACAAGAACAAGACAAGAAACAAGAACAAGTAGAACAAGAAGAAGACAAACAAGAAGAAGAACAAGAAGAACAAGAAGAAGGAGGAGGAGAAGGAGAGCAAGAGCAAGAACTAGAGCAAGAGCAAGAACAGAACAAGAACAAGAACAAGAACAAGAACAAGAACAAGAAACAAGAACAAGAACAAGAACAAGAACAAGAATAACAGAAATGCTAAAAGATTAAATGGAAACTTTTCCCCAGCATAGAAAGATGAAAATAAAAAGGGAGAGCTTATTCAGATTTTTTAATGCCTCTCTGGAGGTACAGATCTGACTGAAGGGACAGTGACTGGAAATAAAACAGCATTGGAACATCGATGATTTATGGAACCACCCCTCTACCCAGAAAGTGAAGGTTGGTTTTCTCTGTCTCAAGATGTTTGCAAGGGAAATACAGCCTTACTCTGGTACTGTGCCTTCTGATCTCAGTCATTGAGAGGGAATAATCCCTTCCACCTAGGGAGGAGCGCTCAGAACAAGGTGATGATACTCATTCTTCCAGATCTACAAATTCCTTAATTAAGCAGGTGACTTGAAAAGCTGCCTGAGCAGTGGAGTCACTGTCTAGTGAAGAGTCAGACCAGTTCCCTTGAACATTCCCTGGAATTTGGTGTAAGGATCTTGCCTGAAACTTTAAATTCTGAGTCCTCCATTAAATCTTGGCACCTTGATCAGCAACTGTTATCTTGGTCTCACTCTTCTCTCACTGCCTTCCTACATTTGCCCAGCTTCCCTTACAGGTAACCCATTCTATGTAGCAGTGGGATATTCCAGATTGACACTGAAATATGTGGCTGAACACTGGAAGGTCTCCTGAGGAGCTAGGCAGAAAACAGAAAAAGACGGTATCTTCCATGGTGAGCAACCTTACCACTAAATACTAGCATCACTAATCTTAAATTTCATCTTTTTGAAGTTGTGGTAGGTGCCGAAGGATTAAAGCTAGGTGAGACAGCATCGACACAACACTGAGCTCACTAAGAGGTGAATAGTGGAAAATGGGACAGGAAACTTACAAACAGGCATTTGTCCACAACCTTCAAGATCTGCTTCAGGTGAGAGGAGTACAGTTTGAAGAATAATAGTTAGAAGGTTTTTTAGATCAGGTAGATTCTTGTTGCCCATAGTTCTGAGGAAAAAAGAAAAAAAAACTTTAGG
Organism: Apodemus sylvaticus; assembly: GCF_947179515.1. NCBI lineage: Eukaryota > Metazoa > Chordata > Mammalia > Rodentia > Muridae > Apodemus > Apodemus sylvaticus. Next base: position 3,682,212 of record NC_067483.1, on the reverse strand, counting down.
TAAGAGAAAATGGGAAAAAATGGAAAAACACTAAGAGCCATCAAGGCAGATAATACTAACTTCTGCCTCTTGAAGTTTATGAAAGATGCTATTGATAAAAAGACCTAGAAGGCAACAGATAACATGAAGGGGAAACTGAGACATTTCAAGAAGGAAGCCTGCCAGAGAGGACTTTTCCAGAAAAGGGTCCTCTCAACTCTAAATTAGAAAGATATAGCGATACTACTGATGAGTTAACATTAGAGGAAGAAGTGCATTCAGGTGAAGAAGCTACCAAATATTATGCTGAGGATTGGCCACCTAGCACATCTTCTGCTCTGCCTATGCCCTCTACTGTACAAGATAATACCCAGATGAACATGTAATTACATATTTTGGATTTTTCTTAAAGTAATGTTTTTTTTTCTTTTTTATTCAATATATTTTTATTTATATTTCAAATGATTTCCCCTTTTCTAGACACCCACTCCCCAAAAGTCCCATCAACCCCCTTCCCTCCCTCTGTTTACCTACCCAACCTTTCCCACTTCCCTGTTATGGTTTTGTCGTATACTGCTTCACTGAGTCTTTCCAGAACAAGGGGTCACACCTCCATTCTTCTTGTAACTCATTTGATGTGTGGATTATGTTTTGGATATTCTAGATTTCTAGGTTAATATCCACTTATTAGTGAGTGCATACCATGATTGATCTTTTGAGTCTGGGTTATCTCACTTAGTATGATGTTCTCCAGCTCCATCAATTTGCCTAAGAATTTCATGAATTCATTGTTTCTAATGTCTGAATAGTACTCCATTGTGTATATATATACCACACTTTTTGCATCCACTCGTCTGTTGAGGGATACCTCAGTTCTTTCCAGCTTCTGGCAATTATAAATAGGGCTGCTATGAACATAGTAGAACATGTATCCTTATTCCATGCTGGGGAAACTTCTGGGTATATGCCTAGGAGTGGTATATCAAGATCTTCTGGAAGTGAGGTGCCCAGTTTTTGGGGGAACCGCCAGACTGATTTCCAGAGTGGTTGAAACAATATGCAACCCCACCAGCAGTGGAGGAGAGTTCCTCTTTCTCCACATCCTTGCCAACAACTGCTGTCTCCTGAATTTTTAAACTTAGCCATTCTGATTGGTGTAAGATGAAATCTCAGGGTTGTTTTGACTTGCATTTCCCTAATGCCTAATGAAGTTGAAAATTTTTTTAAGATGCTTCTCCACCATCCAAAGTTCTTCAGGTGAAAATTCTTTGTTTAACTCTGTACTCCATTTTTTAATAGGGTTATTTTGTTTTCTGGAGTTCTTTATATATATATATATATATATATATATATATATATATATATATATATATATATTGCATATTAGACCTCTATCTGATGTAGGGTTGGTGAAGATCTTTTCCCTATTTGTTGGTTGCTGATTTGTCCTTTTTATTGGTGTCTTTTGCCTACAGAAACTCTGTAATTTTATGAGGTCCCATTTGTCAATTCTTGATCTTAGAGCATAAGCTATTGGTGTTCTGTTCAGGAACTTTCCCCCTGTACCGATGTCCTCAAGTGTTTTCCCTAGTTTTTTGTTTTTTTTTTTTTGTTTTGTTTTTTGTTTTTTTTTTTTTTTTTTGTTTTTTTTTTTTCTATTAGCTTCAGAGTATCTGGCTTTATGTGGAAGTCTTTGATCCATTTGGAGTTGAGCTTAGTACAAGGAGACAAAGATGGATCAATTCCCATTCTTTTGCATGCTGACCTCCAGTTGAACCAGCACCGTTTGTTGAAAAGGCTATCTTTTTTCCATTGGATGTTTTCAGCCCCTTTGTTGAGGATCAACTGGCCATAGGTGTGTGGGTTCATTTCTGGATCTTCAATCCTGTTCCCTTAATCTGCCTGTCAGTCACTGTACCAATACCATGCAGCTTTTAACACTATTGCTCCGTAGTTTTGCTTGAGGTCAGGTATCCTGATACCCCCAGAATTTCTTTTATTGTTGAGAATAGTTTTAGCTATCCTGGGTTTTTTGTTATTCCAGATGAATTTGAGGATTGCTCTTTCTAAATCTGTGAAGAATTGAGTTAGGATTTTGATTGGTATTGCGTTGAATCTGTATATTGCTTTTGGCAAAATGGACATTTTTAACTATATTAATCCTGCCGATCCATGAGAATGGGAAGTTTTTCCATCTTTTGAGGTCTTCTTCCATTTCCTTCTTCATAGCCATGAAGTTCTTGTCATACAGATCTTTCACATGTTTGGTAAGAGTCACCCCAAGGTACTTTATACTGTTTGTGGCTATTGTGAAGGAGGTCATTTCCCTAATTTCTTTCTCAGCCTGCTTATTCTTTGAATATAAAAAGACTACTGATTTGCTTGAGTTGATTTTATAACCTGCCACTTTGCTGAAGTTGTTTATCGGCTGTCGGAGTTTTCTAGTGGAGTTTTTTGAGTCACTTTGTAGAGTATCATATCATCTGTAAATAATGATAGTTTGACTTCTTCCTTTCCAATTTGTATCCTTTTGACCTCCTTATGTTGTCTAATTGCCCCAGCTAGTACCTCAAGTACAATATTGAAAAGATAAGGAGAAAGGGGGGAGCCCTGTCTAGTCCCTGATTTTAGTGGGATTGCTTCAAATTTCTCTCCATTTAGTTTGATGCTGGCTAACGGTTTGCTGTATATTGCTTTTACTATGTTTAGGTAAGGGCTTGAATTCCTGTTCTTTCCAAGACTTTAAGCATAAAAAGATGGTGAATTTTGTCAAATGCTTTTTCTGCATCTAAAGAGATGATCATATGTTTTTTTTTCTTTGATCTTGTTTTTGGGGTGGATAGCATTGGTGAATTTCCGTATATTGAACCAACCCTGCATACCTGGGATAAAGACTACTTGATCATGATGGATGATCTTTTTTAGGTGTTCTTGGATTCGGTTGGCAAGAATTTTGTTGAGTATTTTTGCATTGATGTTCATAAGGGAAATTGGTCTGAAGTTCTCTTTCTTTGTTGGATCTTTGTGTGGTTTTGGTATCAGCATAATTGTGGCTTCATAGAAGGAATTGGGAAGTGTTCCTTCTGTTTCTATTTTGTGGAATAGTTTGAAGTGTATTGGTGTTAGGTCTTCTTTGAAGTTCTTATAGAATTCTGCACTGAAGCCATCTGGTCCTGTGCTTTTTTTGGTTGGAAGACTTTCTATGAACCCTTCTATTTCTTTAGGGGTTATGGGACTGTTTAGATGATCTATTTGGTCCTGATTTAATTTTGGTATTTGGTATTTGTCAAGGAAAATGTCCATTTCCTCCAGATTCTCCAGTTGTTTTGAGTATAGGATTTTGTAGTAGGATCTGATGGTTTTTTTGATTTCCTCAGTTTCTGTTGTTATATCCCCCTTTTCATTTCTAATTTTGTTAATTTGGATACTTTCTCTGTGCCCTTTGGTAAGTCTGGCTAAGGATTTATATATCTTGTTGATTTTCTCAAAGAACCAGCTCCTGGTTTCGTTGATTTTTTGTATGGTTCTCTTTGTTTCCAGTTGATTGATTTCAGCCCTGAGTTTGATGATTTCCTGTCTTCTACTCCTCCTAGGGGAATTGGCTTCTTTTTGTTCCAGGGCTTTGAGGTGTGTCATTAAGCTGCTAGTGTATGCTCTCTCCATTTTCTTTTTGTAGGCACTCAGGGTTAAGAGATTTCCTCTTAGCACTGCTTTCATTGTTTCCCAAAGATTTGGGTATGTTGTGCCTTCATTTTCATTAAATTCTAAAAAGTCTCTGATTTCTTTCTTTATTTCTTCTTTGCCCAAGGTGTCATTGAATAGAGAGTATTGTTCAGCCTCCATGTGTATGTGGGCTTTCTCTTATTTTTGTTGCTATTGAAAATCACTCTTGCACCATAGTGATCTGATAGGAGGCATGGGATTAGTTCGATCTTCTTGTATTTGTTGAGGTCTGTCTTATGACCAAATTATATGGTCGATTTTGTAGAAGATACCATGAGGTGCTGAGAAAAAGGTATATTCTTTTGCTTTAGGGTGAAATGTTCTATAAATATCAGTCAAATCCAATTGGTCCAAAGCTTCCTTTAGTTTTACTGTGTCCCTGTTTAGTTTCTGTTTTCCTGATGGGTCCATTGAGGAGAGTGGAGTGTTGAAGTCCCCCACAATTATTGTGTTAGGTGAAATGTGTGCTTTGAGTTTTAGTAAAGTTTCTTTTATGAAAGACGGTGCCCTTGCATTTGGCGCATAGATGTTCAGAATTGCAAGTTCTTCTTGGTGGATTTTTCCTTTGACCAACAAGAAGTGTCCCTCAGTGTCTCTTTTGATGACTTTAGCATGAAAGTCAATTTTATCTGATATTAGAATGGCTACTCCGGCTTGTTTTCGGAGACAAATTGTTTGTAATATTTTCTTTCAGCCTTTTTACTCTAAGGTAGTTTTTGTCTTTGACATTTAGGTGTGTTTCCTATATGCAGCAAAATGTAGGGTCCTGTTTCCTTATCCAGTCTGTTAGTCTATGTATTTTTATTGGGGAATTGAGTCCGTTGATGTTAATAGATATTAAGGAATAGTGATTATTACTTCCTGTCATTTTTTATGTTATTTTTATATATGAGGGGTTATCTTCATTTGGGTTTGATGAAGGAAGTTTACTTTCTTGCTTTTTCCAGGGAGTAGTTTCCCTCCTTGTATTGGAGTTTTCCTCCTATTATTCTTTGCAGAGCTGGGTTTGTAGAAAGTTATTGTGTAAATTTGGTTTTGCCATGGAATATTTTGGTCTCTCCATCTATTGTGATTGAGTGATTTTCTGGGTATAGTAGTCTTGGCTGACATTTGTGTTCTCTTAAGAGTCTGCATGAGATCTGCTCAGGATCTTGTAGCTTTCATGGTCTCTGGTGAGAAGTCTGATGTGATTCTGACAGATCTTCCTTTATATGTTACTTGGCCTTTTTTTCTTACTGCCTTCAATATTATTTCTTTGTTTAGTGCATTTTGGGTTTTAATTATTATGTGGCGAGAGTTATTTCTGCTCAGGCCCAGTCTGTTTGGAGTTCTGTAGGCTTCTTGTATATTCATAGGCATCTCTCTCTTTAAGTTGGGAAAGTTTTCTTCCATAATTTTGTTGAAGATATTTGCTGGCCCTTTCAGTTGTAAATCTTCACTCTCATCTATACCTATAAACCTTAGGTTTGTCTTCTCATTGTATCCTGGATTTCCTGGATGTTCTGGGATAGAAGCTTTTTGCATTTTGCATTTTCTTTGACTGTTGAGTCAATGGTTTCTATGGTATCTTCGACATCTGAAATTCTTTCCTCCATCTCTTGTATTCTGTTGTTTATATTTGCATCTATGTCCCCTGATTTCTTCTCAAGGTTTTATATCTCCAAAGTTGTTTTCCTTTGTGATTTCTTAGTTATTTCTACTTCTGTTTTTAGATCCAGGATGGTTTTACTCAGTTCCATCATTTGTTTGTTTGTGTTTTCCTGTAATTCTTTATGAGTTTTGTGTTTCCTCTTTCATGACTTCTGCCACTTGACTCAAGTTTTCCTTCATTTCTTTAAGTTTGTGTGTGTGTGTGTGTTTCTTTTTTATTGGTTTCTATCTCTTGAGTCTTATTCTCCTGTATTTCTTTAAGTGATTTTTGTGTCTCCATTATATGGGTTTTAGCTTATTCATTCTCCCCTGTATTTCTTTAAGAGATTCACTTATGTCCTTTTTGTGTTGTTCTAGCAGCATCATGACCAGTGACTTTAAATCCAAATCTTGTTTCTCTGGTGTGTTGGCATAACCAGGACTTGCTGATGTTGGAGAGTTTGGTTCAGATGCTGACATATTTCCTAGATTTCTGGTAGTAGCATTCCTGCCTTTGCACTTTGCCATCTTGTTCGCTGGAGCTAGTTGGTCTTGTCTCTGGCTGGTGTTTGAGCCTCCTGAGGGGCCCTGGGGCTATTTCTTCAACACTGGATGGCTGGGTTTCCCCTGTAGCAGATTGCTGATGTGCTGTCCTCCTCTTGGGTGCCCTTGCAGCCCTAGTGTGCTTTGCTCCAGATTGTGTCTGTGAACCAGATGGTGCCTGTTTGCTCCTTCAGGGACTGCTGACAGATGTAAGCTGAGGGGACCTTTTCTGTGTGCTTATCACTCTGCTGGACAGCTGATCTCCTAACCAGGTTGGTGTGCACAAGGCTAGCCTAGCTGCTCATGCCCTGAGTCTAGGCAAAAGCCTGGGAGGCCAAGGTCTGAGCAAAGTTGCCCTCAGGCTATGACTGTTAATTGGGTCTGTCAGGTGGCCAGGATGGTGGGCAAGCGCTCTCCCTGATTGTGCCCAGAGAGTCTGCTGGGCTAACAACCTCCTGGCTGGGTTGGCACACAGATGGCCCAATGAGCAGCCCAATTCTTGCGGGCAGTCCAGGGCGTGTTGTGGCCTAGACTCCCGCTATGTTAGCCTCGGGCTATGCCTGTTAGCTGGCTTTGCCTGTTAGAACTCTCTGGCATCCTGTAGGCAAAATGATGGTGTGCACGTTGGGCCAGGCAAAAAACCTCATGGCTGGGTTGGCATCCCGATGGCACCCCCGAACAGCCCAGGGCCTGGGTGCAGGCCAACGCCCATCGGGCTTAGACCCCTGCGATGTTGGCATTGGGTTATATTTGCATACCTCACTCTGTCTGATCCTTCTGGATTCAGAGAACCAAGATGGAGGCGAGTCTCTCGTGACTGGTGGGAGGCAGAGTTCTGAAGTCTAAATTCGAATTTTTATTTAAGTTGCAGAAATTGACTAATAAGCTACAGGAGCTAAAAAGAGTATCAAGTGCAAGAAGGAGTAGTGATTCTGAGATACACCAATTGCCACTAGAAAGACCTGTGTGTCGGTCTCACAGCAAAGGACAGGGTATATCTGATGTGCTGGCCTTCCTGGCTGTTGATATCATGAACCATCAGAAAAATAGAGTTAGACAATATCAGACCTTGGAGTTCTAGGAGATAAAAGAGTTAAAAAGAGTTGTGACACAATAAGGCCCTATGTCTCCTTTTACAAAAGCTTTATTGGATACTGTGATGGAGTCAAATTTAACCCCACAAGATTGGAAGATTCTCGGTAAGGCTACTTTGTCAGGAGGAGATTTCTTTGTTTGGAGTTATGAATAGCATGAAACTATGAAAAGAACTGCCTTGACGAATGCTTAGGCAGGTAATCCAGACTGGGATACTAACATGCTACTGTGCTAAGGTCAGTG